>NC_056591.1:23906098-23918598 GCF_018340385.1 Cyprinus carpio | reverse complement strand
CTCCTGATAAAACATTAAAAATCGTTCTGATCCCAAACTTTTGACCGGTAGTGTATGTAGCTTCTTAATATTCATGTAAATAAATTCACATGTAGACAATTTAAATACTGCAAAAAATGAATCTCTTCCTCAGTATTGTTTTCCAGTATAAATCTCTAAACATCCTTAAATCAAGGAACATTTACTGGAATGACTTCAAATATTAAGATTTTGTTTTCAGAAAAAAAAAAAACGTAATAAGATTAGGTGAGTTTATGGTTTATGGTGAGTTGTGGTGTAATTCAAAGGGAAAACTATATCATTTTTCTGACCCCATCCACAGATATATGTTCTTGTATTAAGCTTAGACTCATTTAATAATAATACATTTTTATAAAAACAAGAGTTAATATTTCATGTTATTGTGCATCTGCAATAAATGTGTCTTGATTTAAGAAGGTTTAGATATTTGTACTGGAAAACAAAACAAAAATACTGATATATATATATATATTATTATTATTATTATTATTATTTATTATTATTATTTAATATTTCTTGCAGTGTACTTCTCTAAAAACTAATATTCAGTCATTTAAGCATAAGCTTTTATGATAATGAAAAACATAAGTTCAGTGCTGATGTATATCATCATGTATGTATTTTATACTATTATGTAGAGGATATAATTGAATGTATATGAAATGTTTTAATTATTAAATTGTCAAGCAGTCACGTGTGCTGAGATCTGCAGAAAGATGAATCAGTGCTGCTGATGCTGATGGGCTTCATTCATAGTTTGTTGCTCAGGGACTATCAGATGAAGGTGTGATGATGATGATGTGTGTGTGTGTGTGTGTGTGTGTGTGTGTGTGTGTGTGTGTGCAGTGTGTGAGGATGAGCAGCAGATGGCGCCAGAGGAGCTCTGATCATCTCTGCAGGAGATATTCCTCTCATCCTTCATTTGTGCAAAAGTTTCTTGAATCAGATCATGATCTTACGCTCCTTCTCATGGCTGCTATCAAAACAGAAATATTCTGTCCACAAATAGATTAATTATTCAATGAAACAAAACCCCAACGTTTGAAATTTCTTTCTCGTCTTATTATAGAATATGGACTTTTAAAACCTTGTTAATTTATGCTAAAAACATCAGTTTGACTGTTTTCCACTTACATTTTTTGCATTTAAATCATACGATAATGTCATTCTTTTACAGTAAAATTACATGCATAACCTTATTAAATCTTATTGGACCTTATTAAACCTTATTAGCTCGTTATATAAATTTATGTCCAGCTTTATCCACAACATTTCTCATTTTAATTTAGTTTAACTTGATGTACTAAAATAAATAAAACTAAAACTGAAATAAGAATTAACAAAAAAGCTACATACGTATGTATAAACTGAAATTAAATAAAAATACACAACAAAATTTTCAAAACTATAACTAAAATGAAAATATTAAAATATAAACTAATTCAAAATATTAAAAAAAACTCAATGATACTGAAATAACACTGATCTCATCTTTTTTGTCATCAAATGTAAACTGTCCCCATCTGTAATCTGCTGAATATGACTATAAGTTATTATAAACATTAACATCATGATTTTCAGTAAATCTGCTTTGAAACGCATGTTGTGAAAAACACTATACAAATAAAACTGACATAATTATAACAGTTAACAAGTAAACATGTTCATACTGTAGTGTTTTTACAGTGTGCTTGTGAAATACTGGAACAGGAAGTAGAATCTCCATGACGTCAGTGCAGATATAGCAGAGGCGTCAGCGGCGTGTGATTGGACACCTCGAGGCGGCTGGAGTGTTCGCAGGTGTGGTCATTGTCCGGTCGTACTGTACGCCGGAGACACAGTCAGTACAGTCAGTGGCGCAGCAGCCGAGGGCAGAGTCATTAATTACGTCACACCGCCGCACACTTCATTACGCTCAAGGTTAATACTGCGCTTACCTCGAGACGCTCAGCGCTGCCGTCAGATCTATTACAGCTTATCACCACACGACAGAACAGAGATGCGGATGCTGAAATATGTCTGCTGTCATACACTGCTAATGCTAACATCTCCAAACGGCCCAGACGCGGCCAGCTCATTCACAGGAGTGAGGCAGATGACAGAGATTCGACACATAATTAACCTCCTTCACCTCCAGCCGTCTCATCAGCAGCATAATTACAAACATCACACCAGACTCTGCAGCGCCTTTCATTAGAACAGATAGAGTGCCATTCTTTTAAAGCATTTTTAATCATTTATTATTTCAAGCAGTAGTCCACCAAAACTGATCATTCTGTCATAATTTACTCACCCTCATGTCTTTCTTCTGTTGAACACAAAAGAAGATGTTTTGAGAAATGTCTCAGTGTTTTTTGATATAATGAAAGGCAATGGGGTCCAGTGTTGTTTGGGTCTTCCAACATTCTTTAAAATATCGCCTTTTATGTTTTACTGAAAAAGAGGCTTGAACAACATGATCAGGTTAGTAAATGATGACAGAATGACGATTTGTTGTAACCTTAACTCACCTAAATTTTATTTATATAGCACTTTCGAACCCATAAATAACCCTATCATGCAACTGCATAGCAACCTCCTAGCAATGTGCCAAAACACCCTAGCAACCGCATTGCAACACCTTAGTAACCTTAGTAACTAGCAACCACCCAGGACAATATCACTCTACATCAATGGGCTTAAAACCTTTAAACTTTAAGCGACTGAAAGTGTGAGTGACTGTTAATGAGAGTGTGAGTGAGTGTTAGAGTTAGTGTGTTAGTGTTAGTGTTAGTGTTAGTGTGAGTGAGTGTTAGTGTGAGTGTGTGTGAGTGTGTGTGTGGGTATTAATGTGAGTGTTTGTGTGAGTGTGAGTGTTAGTGTTAGTGTGAGTGAGTGTTAATGTTAGCGTGAGTGTGAGTGATTGTGAGTATTAGTGTGAGTGTGAGTGAGTGTTAGTGTGAGTGATTGTGAGTGTTATTGTGAGTGTTAGTACGAGTGTGAGTGATTGTTAGTGTGAGTGTGAGTGATTGTGAGTGGTTAGTGTGAGTGTTAGTGTGAGTGATTGTGAGTGTTAGTGTGAGTGTGAGTGTTAGTGTGAGTGATTGTGAGTGTTAGTGTTAGTGTGAGTGTTAGTGTTAGTGTGAGTGTGACTGTTAGTGTGAGTGTGAGTGAGTGTTAGTGTGAGTGTTAGTGTGAGTGTTAGTGTGAGTGTGAGTGTTAGTGTGAGTGATTGTGAGTGTGAGTGTGAGTGAGTGTTAGTGTTAGTGTTAGTGTGTGTTAGTGTGAGTGTGAGTGAGTGTTAGTATGAGTGTTAGTGTTAGTGTTAGTGTGAGTGTGAGAGTTAGTGTTAGTGTGAGTGTGAGAGTGAGTGTGTTAGTGTGAGTGTTAGTGTGAGTGTGAGTGATTGTGAGTGTTAGTGTGAGTGTTAGTGTGAGTGATTGTGAGTGTTAGTGTGAGTGTGAGTGTTAGTGTGAGTTTTAGTGTGAGTGAGTGTTAGTGTGATTGTGAGTGTTAGTGTGAGTGTTAGTGTGAGTGTGAGTGTTAGTGTGAGTGATTGTGAGTGTGAGTGTGAGTGAGTGTTAGTGTTAGTGTGTGTTAGTGTGAGTGTGAGTGAGTGTTAGTGTGAGTGTTAGTGTTAGTGTGAGTGTGAGAGTTAGTGTGAGTGTGAGTGTGAGAGTGAGTGTTAGTGTGAGTGTGAGTGATTGTGAGTGTTAGTGTGAGTGTTAGTGTGAGTGTGAGTGATTGTGAGTGTTAGTGTTAGTGTGAGTTTTAGTGTGAGTTTTAGTGTGAGTGTGAGTGAGTGTTAGTGTGAGTGTGTGTGATTGTGAGTGTTAGTGTGAGTTTTAGTGTGAGTGTGAGTGAGTGTTAGTGTGAGTGTGTGTGATTGTGAGTGTTAGTGTGAGTTTTAGTGTGAGTGTGAGTGAGTGTTGAGTGAGTGTGAGTGTGTGAGTGTGAGTGACTGTTAATGTAAGTAAATGTTGTGTGTGTGTGTGAGTGTGTGTTTGTATGTGTGTGAGTGAGTGTTAGTGTGTGTTAGTGTGATTGTAAGTGAGTGAGTGTTAGCTTGAGTGTTACTGTGAGTGTGTGTTAGTGTGTTAGTGTGTTAGTGTTTAGTGTGTGTGTGTGTGTGTGTGTGTGTGTTAGTGTGTGAGTGTGTGTTAGTGTGTGTGTGTGTGTGTGTGTGTGTGTGTGTGTGTGTGTGTGTGTGTGTGTGTGTGTGTGAGAGAGAGAGAGAGTGAGTGTAAGTGTGATTGACTGTTAGTGTGAGTGTTACTGTGAGTGTGTCTTGGTGTGTTAGTGTGAGTGTGTGTGTGTGAGTGTGTTAGCGTCAGTGAGTGTTAGAGTCAGTGAGTGTTAGTGTGTGTGAATGTGAGTGTCAGCATGAGTGTGAGTGAGTTTTAGCGTCAGTGAGTGTTAGCATGAGTGAGTGAGCCAGGGTTCGCGTCAGTGAGTGTTAGTGGGTGTGAATGTGAGTTTTAACATTTGCGAGTGAGTGTTACCGGGTGTGAGTGTTAGCGTGAGTGTGAGTGAGTGTGTGTTAGTGTTAGTGAGTGTTAGCAGGTGTGAATGTGAGTGTTAGCGTGAGCGAGTGTCAGTATGAGCGAGTGTTAGCGGGTGTGAGTGTTAGTGGCTTTATAGCAGATCAGAGGCGTAAAGGCCTGCGATCACACTCTCCTCAGATGGACTGAGCTCAGAGCGCAGTGGTGACACACGCATTAAAGAGATGGATGACACTCCGTGTGGCACTGCTGTGAGGAGGACACTGGCCCGTCCAGGAGATTTATTTCCTCTTCCTGTGCTGAAGCTCAGACTGTGACGTTTTTAGCTCCTCTCTTTTCCTTAACCTGACCACATGTTCCTGCTCTTCAGATCTGTTAAGTCAAACACTTCATATTTGTAGGGAGATCATGCATCTATTCATGCACACCTGTCTGACTTGATTGTTGAAGTTGAAGTGAGAATGTGAAAATGATCTGTGAATACTTGAGCTTCAGATTAAGCATTGAGAATCTGGTTATGTTTTGATGACATGCATCTGTAGAGCTTCAGATTAAAGGTTTAATATGGACCTTCATCTGAAAATTGTTCATGGGAATGTGGTTCGATGTGGTCTCAGCTGTGTCTCATGTTTGAGTTTCATTGACCAACAGTCATATGCATTAGTTTCTCCCAATATTAAAGAAATCAACCAGTAGATCAATCAGAACCAAAAGGGTTTTACTGCATGAAGCCATAAAAGAAGGTTCTTAAGATCCAGTGTTGTTTTCTGGTTCTTTAGAAAAGAACACTGGAACCGAATCATTAATCTGAAGAACCTATGATGAGAAAACTTTTTTTTAAAGGGACATATAGGTCTGGCTGGATTTTACAGAAGTTTTATAGCATGAATGTGACCAGAGTTTAACTCCATCTGAATGAGCTGACTACTGCATGCTTAAAACACTGTGTTCTGGATCAACCGTGATCTAGAACCTCTGGACCTTTGTACTAGTTTTCCTTCAGGTCATCTGATGTTACTTAAAGAGCCAAGCCACGGCAGCAGCTAATTGAGGTCAGAGAGTTCTTATACTGCAGATGCAGGTCAAGATCACAGCGGCCTCTCTTTACTGGAGCTGCATATGTCACATACTGTACAGTAATGTCTAGAAATGTAGTCTCTTCTTTTAAGATTTGATCACTTACATAGAAAATAATCACAATTTGTTCTTGTGCATACAGCAGCAGGTACTCTAAAATAATGATACTGTATACTCTTTAAAAAAAAAAAGGTTTTAAAAGGTGGTTTTTAGAGCAATGCCATGGGACCACAGAACAATTTCTGGTTGAGTGAGTAGATTTTTGTGTTATGATCTTTATTGGGTTGTGTATGTGGGATTAATTTGTACCTTGTTTGGGTCAGTCTGTAAGGAAAATATGAAAAGACCATCTAATGTCTGTTTTTCTAAATCTGCTGATGTAATTGTAGTGTAGTTTTGGATGACTAGTGAGAGGGGAAGTTGGGAAAAACCTTCCGTCTGGCCTTTCAGCTCGTGCCACTCTTATATTTTGGGTCTGTTTCAGTGTTTTATTCTGCGGTGAGTCACGACACAGCTGTGTAAAGTGCTTAAGCAGCAGTGGGATGAGATGAGCAACGCTGTGATTTATTCAGCCTCGGCTCGTGAGAGTGCCGCTGCCAAACGTCTTCTGATCCCACTCCCACTGCTGTTTGGCTCTGACAAAATATATGTGGTGGAACGCTCAGGCCTGGACCTTCTTGTTGATGCTCTGTGCCTCTCACTGACTCCCCTGCCTTCTCTTTGCAGACCATCGTCCGTGGGAGCCGGCCGCCCAAGGACGCCTCCATCAACGGCCTGCTGGAGGAGTTTGACAGCATCTCTGTCACCCGCTCCAACTCTCTGAGGAAAGAGAGTCCACCTGGAGCCCATCAGTCCAGCGGGAGCAAGCCATCATCTTCGTCCACGTCCAACGCCGGTGGACCGGAGGAGAACGGCTTCGGACACTATTACGGCCGCTTCTCATGCGACCTGGACAGCAGTAAAGACTTCTCGCTAGAGGCATACCGCGACCGAGGCACCCAAGATGGCGAGTGGGCGGTCGGACGGCACTACCGCTTCTCTCTCAGACAGAACGGCCATCCCATCCGCAGCCCCTTCTATCCTGACGCCATGCCGCAGAAGTCCTCGGACTACGCCAAGATGCCACCCGACTACCACGCCTACCTGGAGAGCAAGATGCGGCTGTCCACCGACGAGATGGCCATGGGCGGCCGCAGGGAATATTACCGCGCCTCTCTAGGCGGATCCAGTCAGGACTACCGGGAGCAGACTCTGGGAACGCCGTCACGCGGCTCCATCCACAGCGGGCAGATGAACTATCCCGACGGAGACTGGGGATACGGAGCGGGACTGAGAGACGACTATGACAAGAGGCCCAAGTCCTCGTACATCAGTCAGACGAGCCCCCAGCCGACCATCCGCCAGCGCTCGCGCTCGGGGTCAGGCCTGCAGGAGCCCAGCCTGCCGTACGGCATCAGTGCATTTAAAGCTGCGCCGCAGGGGCCGTACAGCTCGTACACATACCCCAGACTGTCCGAGAACACATCTTCAGTCGTCATGGGCAAGGTAAAGATGAAATCAGCCTCCTTCTAATGATGAGTTTGGCTTTTTTTGTCCTGCAGGGTATTTTGTCAAAATGCACCAATGCATTAAGGATGCATTCACACTATGTGATGTTTTATTAACAACGTTCAGGCGGAGCACGTTCAGATAATCAACTTAATTAGCACTTTAATAAAATATATATGCAGCCAACTTGCCTTTGTCCCATAACAGTTTTCTGGCATTCCTCCTCCACCCCAACTCCTCACTCCTAACTATTCCTGTCCCAGCTTTGGGATATGGGGGAGTTCTCCGGGTTCAGTCTATATTCCAAGCTCGGAGCCCCTCCCCTTCGGACAGCACGCCAAATATGCATGCTATTTGCTCTGATTATATGTAATTGCGAACTCGTGAATAGTGCAATGAGTTTGTGTGGTTCTCTGGCACAGTTTACAATCAATGCAAGATAAATCCAGACTTACCAAAGTGAACCGCTACTGATGATGCATCATTTGCATATGATGGTCAAATGCCGCTTGTCTCCTCAGAGACTGTCACATGGTAGATTTTGGAGGAAAAGGCTCCACGGAGATCCATTGTTTTGCTCAAACATTTTGTGGCAGCAAAAATGATAAAAAAAAACACTGCATTTGCATACATGCATTTGGAGGATGCTTTTATGTTGCATTTCATGCACTTTCTGCATTTGAAGTACAGTGTTTCCCATACATTGATTTATTTATATACATTGACCCCCCACAATAGATTTTCTGAAAGGCTTTAACTCCGTTGAATCATCATGAGCTCTGCACATTTCAAAGTCAAATGCGACACGGGTGTTTTTATATGACTGTATCTTTGAAGGGAACTGACTGTCTTTAGAAAAGTTTCGATGTCATTTTCATTTAATCTTTCCTATAATGCCTGATAAAGTAGTGTTTATGAGCACAGAGCTGCTTTGTGTACTGCTGTTACCGGGGAAACTGCTATTTCAGAAGCTCTTAAAGTGCCTCCTGCTGGCAGAGAATGAATGTGCATTTTTGTTTTTTCAATTTTGCTGTTTTATTTTTTGTATATATTTTATATTTGGAAGTGTTTGTATTCATTGAGTGTAAGTCTGTGTGAAACACTGAAGTATGTTAGGCAGATTCCTCAATAATATCTTAATATATTACCACATGAATTTACATCCTCTGCAGAACCTGTTTTGTATACTTGTTTTAGGAACTTTTATGGCATATTTTCAGCCCCCAAAAATGTCATGTTGGATATTCTGCATTTACTGTATGCTGTTTTTCTAATTTCATGCATTTAGCAGATTAGCACATTAGAAGAGTATTAGCTACTTCCTCAATATTTTACAACATAAATCTACAAGATTCATTAAAAAAAAAAATGCTTGCTTATTGTTTTGTATTTACTCCTACTATCACCATCATCAGGAAAGTCTCATGAAGTAACGGTTCATATTTGACCCCTAAATCAAAAGAAAGAAATGTTTTTAATAAATGTTAAATCACAGTGGACACATGCGCTGTGCGCTCCTCACCCGCAGGCCGTGTAGGGCGTATTATCTCGCAGCACCGGCTCCGTGATGGATCTGGTGTCAGTTCTTAATCTACTCACCCGTGAAAAGAGCGCGGCGGCCGGAGACACAGAATTACTCATGAGCGGCGCAGGAATCAATTAATGGAACCGTAGCATCACCCAGATAACAGCGGCTCATCCCAGACCTTCATTTACACACGCTTGAGCTCTTGTCAATTCAATTCACAGATACTTCAGGACTACTGTAAGACATCCGTGCGCATCAGAACTGTATTAGCCTCCTCAATATATAGCAAGATAAATTTACACCAGAGTTAGTATAGTTTAAAACTAAAATAAAAAATAAACACGTTATTGAAATAAAATAAACATATGAAATTAAATAAAATATGTGCCTTGTAACATTTCTCAAAAAGTCACAAAAATACACAACAAAATTACTAAAGCTTTGAACATGAGAACAGATGTAGATACAAAACTGATTAATAAAAGCAGTAATAGAAGCAGATTAATAAAAGCAACATTTGATATGTTTTTTGTATTTAGTCTAGCCGTGACCATCATCAGATGAATCTCATGAAGAAATGTCTGTATCATACGTGATGTTTTATGACATTATGTTTTACACACATTTTCGTCCCCCAAACCTTTGTCTTGTGTGAACTACACGTTATTTTAAAACAGCGTAAATTGCATGCATCACATCCACGATTTAATTCACGTGTTAATTATTTATTGTAATTTTCTCATATTTCAGCAAATAGGATTTTGTGTCTAAATGTGGTTTATTGTCATGAAAATAATGGCACAATGCACAGACTCTTGTACATGTACTGTCATGTTTCTGGGTGAAATCTGAGCCGTGTTTCTGGCGGGTTTGGCTGATTTAAGCAGAGTTAGACTGTGATTCAGGGAAGTGTTGTACTGTATGCAGCAGCACAGCCGGTGTGTGTGTGATTTGACTGTGATTCGGAGCGTTCAGCAAACACACGCTACGGTCCCATCAGTCTCGGCTCAGCGGTGTCATAATCAACCTCTTTCCTTCTCATTCACCTCGACTCGGTCACTTTCAGCGAGCCCAGCGTTTTGTGGGCGCTGCTGGGAATCGCGGGCCGTTGAAGGCCGACAGCTCGGGGACTTGGGAACTCGGGCACGCTCCGCTCGTTGTGATGAACTGATGTTGTGGCACCTTCCTTTTCTGCAGCCCTTGCATAAAAGCCGCGGCGGCGTGTTCCACCACAGAATTCAATTTCACACTCCAGTTGGGTTGTTGATTACGCTGCCAAATTCAGATTAATGTGCATTTAACGAACATGGATCAGCCAGCGGTGCCGGTTGGGAAAGGGGGTCTCGGGACTTTCTCCGGCCCATAAACAGCCTCGCCGGGGGATGATTGATTAAACGAGTCCACCGGTGTAATTACAGCCAGCGCTCTCATCATCAGGCGCTTAGAAGACAATCCGTGTCGTGTCATCTTTTTGTGTTTCGGGGCGTGGTGGGAATAATTCAATCTGCCGCCCACCGTGACCCTGCAGAGCGGGAATCAGATCCTGTGACGTGGATCCGCCGTGACTGCAGTGTTTACAGTGTGCTGCTTTATTCCTCAACTCTGCTTTACTTCCATATGTATCGCACACTCTACTAGTCAAACGTTTGAATGATTAAGCAATAATTAATATAATAAAAAAGTAATAATTACATTTTTCAATGTTTTTGAAAGAACTCTTGGAATATTTTTACAATATGATTATATTACATATAATTATTATAATGTAAAATGTCTGTTTTCTGTGTGAATCTCTGTTAAAGTGTAATGTATTTCTGTGATGTGCAGCTGTATTTTCAGCATCATTACTCCAGTCTTCAGTGTCACATGATCTTCAGAAATCATTCTAATATGATGATTTGCTGCTCAAGAAACATTACCGATTTTTTTTAGAGAAATTAATTAAATTAGTACTTTTATTCAGCATTGATGTATTAAATTGATCAAGATTGACTGTAAAGACATTTATAATGTCAAAAAAGATTTCTATTTCAAATAAATGCTGTTCTTTTGAACTTTCTGTTCATCTGTGAATCCTGAAAAATAAAATGCATCACTGTTTCCACACAAAAATATTGTGCAGCACAACTGTGTTTTCAACATTGATAATAATCAGAAATGTTTCTTGAGCAGCAAATCATCATATTAGAATGATTTCTGAAGATCATGTGACACTGAAGACTGGAGTATGATGCTGAAAATACAGCTGCGCATCACAGAAATACATTACACTTATTTTAAATTCTAATAATATTTTAAATTCTAATAATATTTCACAATATTACTTTTTTTCACTTTAGTAAAACACAGCAGATCTTCAGTGAATGGTTCGATGAATCCAGTGTCAGTGTGATTTGGTTTGTTGTGCTGCTGTAATGTTCCCTCAGCAGATAGATGAGCGTTTGAGGATCATCACGGGCCTGTAATGAGGAATCATGAGCGTCTGCTGTGTCTGCGTTATTCTCTCATCATGTTGTGTGTTTGGATCTAACAGGGCGAGTACGAGCGAGTGGCCCGTGACGGGAGTCCGCAGGTGCCGGGGGCCGAGACGTACTCACGCGTTCCCTTCAAACTACCTCAGAGCCACGGCAAACCCGTGTACCCGGCCAGTTTCCAGATCCCACCGCCCTTCCACTACAAGCCGTCGCCGTTCCCCCGCCCGCCGCCGCAGCCCAGCCCCCCCTACACCCCGCAGGGAGCACACTCACAGCCCTCCTCGCCCTACACCCCGGGGCCCGGGGCCTATCCGCCGCCCAGCTGGGGCTCGGCCTCCGAGCAGCCGCCCTGCAGGGTGTCCCACGAACAGTTCCGCGCGGCGCTGCAGCTGGTGGTGAACCCCGGCGACCCGCGCGAGTATCTGGACAACTTCCTGAAGATCGGAGAGGGATCCACGGGCATCGTGTGCATCGCCACCGAGAAGCACAGCGGCAAACAGGTGGCCGTGAAGAAGATGGACCTGAGGAAGCAGCAGCGGCGGGAACTTCTGTTCAACGAGGTGAGCGCGCCAATATCCTGGTGAACAAAATAGTGAAACGTTTTAGAGCTGTGCAACATAGACTATGATTATATATCAATATGTCTAGTATAGTATAGTATAGTGTCTCTGTAAAATTAAAAAGAAAGTGTTTTTAAGTAATTTAATAATTATTTCATTTTACAGTACAACTTTTAAAATGCTCATGATCAGATTACAGTTACTTTGTATGTATTACATGATTGCATATTATTCACACAATGGCAGTAAATTATTAATAATTTATTAATTCACCTCAGTTCTTTTTCAGTTTTTCTTTTACATTTTCATTTCAAAATGAACCTATGGTTTATATACAGTTTGGGAAACTCTGCTGTGATGTCATGTTTGATGCATTCAATGACACTGATAAAGAATGGAATATATTTTCTTTCAGTTTTTTTGTTGTTGTTTTTTATGGTTCACAATAATCCCATTTAGGTCTGTGTGATAAAATGAGCAGTCAGACTACATTACCTAATATGTGCAATCCAGATTATGTTACTAACTACAATTTTCCTCATGTAATTAGTACTCTGGATGTTTTCTTCGAGTTCCTCTGAGCTGTTCGTCTGCCTGCAGGTGGTCATCATGAGAGACTACCATCACGAGAACGTGGTCGACATGTACAACAGTTATCTGGTCGCTGATGAACTCTGGGTAGTGATGGAGTTCCTCGAGGGCGGAGCCCTGACTGACATCGTCACTCACACCAGGTTAGAGCCGGTCGTCCAATCAGAATCAGAGTCTGAATGAACTGATTTCACACTGCTTCATTCATTCAATCATCTGA
>NC_056591.1:23893598-23901098 GCF_018340385.1 Cyprinus carpio | reverse complement strand
CATAAAGGGCAACTAATGATGATGATATTACATAATATAATAAAATATAAATAATTCAATAGAAGATATAATTCTGTTGTGTTTAATCGTTACGACTGAATATATAGCACACAGTTGTGTGATTTACTGTATCATAACTCTTTCACAGGGAAGTGTTTGTGTGGTTACACACATACGTGTGTTTATTGTGAGGGCAGAAAAGTGATCAGGGTAATTAGCAACTTCACTAGTTCCAAGTAATTAAATCGTGTCTCCCACCTTGTAATTAGCTGGGAGAACATGACAAATGAAGGGGCGATTAGCGGCTAATCAGCTTTGCGTTGTGCTGTACGTGACGCTCTGGTGTTTCTGTCCTCAGATCAAGCTCTCGGACTTCGGCTTCTGTGCTCAAGTGTCTAAAGAGGTTCCCAAGAGGAAGTCTCTGGTGGGAACGCCGTACTGGATGGCGCCGGAGGTCATCTCCAGACTGCCCTACGGCACTGAGGTACGGTTAGCGACGGTGACCCGTGTGCTGCATGATGGGTAACTCGTCAGCCGCTGGATGTGCTGTGGTGTGTCCGCAGGTGGACATCTGGTCTCTGGGCATCATGGTGATCGAGATGGTGGACGGAGAGCCGCCGTACTTCAACGAGCCTCCGCTGCAGGCCATGAGACGGATACGAGACAACCTGCCTCCGCGACTCAAGGACTCTCACAAGGTGAGCCGCTGCGTCTCTATTGGCTGGAGGCGCGGTCACATGATCACTGACACGCGTGTTGATTTACAGCGGCGCTCTGAATCTCGTTTATTACTGAAACACCCAAACCCAACAAAAACTCAAACTTTATTTGAAAATCTGTTAATTAATCATTAATTTAACAATCAACATTCAAATAAAAACTGCTGTACATAAACATTTAAATTGTTCATAAAGCAATTTTTATATCAGCCTATTAATGATATAATTATGTTTCTACTAGGGCTGTTTAAATTATTACATTTTTTTTGTCTAATTTGTTACATGATGTGCCAATTAATTAATAGCACACCAGTTTTTTTTTTTTTTTGTTGAGAAATAACACCCCAAAGATTATTCAGAATCATTATTGTAATCAATGAGAAAATCATTTAATAGACATTACAAAAGAACATTTTTATTTAACATTGCACAAATAATGATAATAGCGAAGCAAGACACTGTTGTCCAAAACCACTCCCTGTCCACTATATAGTGCACTATATTGGGTGTCAGCCACTTTGTAGTGATGTCCGAATTCTGAGTGAACGACTTCATTCCCTACATTCATCCACTGCTTTTTACCCACAATTCATTCTGATTTCGAGTGTACAACTGAAGCACTATTTCCCACAATCCAATGCGGAGTAGTGACGAGCTGGAAGCGAGAATATTTTACTAATTTACTGAGGTGGCATCGTTGTTAACTTACAAAAATGATGATCATTTGGTGGATAATTTAAAATTAACGGTGGCCTGAGGACGCTCTACGACCGTTATCTTATCTGAGCTCAAAACGCTGCTCGGGAGAGGGTCAAGATACTAAAATAATAAATACATTAAATCATGAACATGTGTTAATGTCTGTTTATTTTTGTTCTCAGTATTTTAATAGTATTTAAAAGTTATGAACATAAAAGCATTACTAAACAAGACGCTGTTTTTATTAGGGATGTTTCGATTCACTCAACTCACGATTCTATTTGATTCACGATACTGATTTCACGATTAGATTTTCTCACGTTTTTATTTTTTTTTAAACAAAATTAGATTTAAGACAAATTATAAGTATAAATTATAAATGAAAAGGTGTCCTTTTATTATTGCTTGAACTAAATGCTGCAGATTTGTTTTTGAAAAAGAAATATGTCAAATAACAAAACTAACAAAACTGAAATTTTAAAACAAACCCCAAATCTAATCAATTAAATAAGAAACTCCTTTCAAAATTAGAGGCAACCACTGCATTTGAATCACAACCCAAACAAAGATGCTCAATACATGAAGCATGAGCAGCTTTTAAAATCTAAATTAAATTTGACATTTTAAAACAAAAACAGAATGCTCTGACTTTTTGTGAAACTATACTACATAAAACATATCTGAAGGAAACAGCAGACGAGCTGAATGAGACGCAGATTCACTCTCTGACAGCAGGTGGCGCTTATGAACAGCAGTGATACAGTGTTTCCATGGTGACCGCTGTAAACAAAGAGCTGCTTATGAACACTACTTTAATCTACATCGTTCAGAGGCAAGATGATCTAAACTTTTCTAAAGACAGTCAGTTCCCCTCAGAGATACTCCAGTTGTATCGTGATTTGTTTAGCATCTCAACCGATTTGAATCGATTTTCAACCGGCTCGCGGTTCATCGTTACATTGCTGGTAGTATTTTATACATCTGGATGACTGTGTCATGGTCATGTAGCGTGTGTTGAATCAGCTGAAGCTCCACTGATGGCCGTGTGTTCTGCTGTGTGTTCGGTGCAGGTGTCGTCGGTTCTGCGGGTGTTTCTGGACCTGATGCTGGTGCGAGAGCCATCCCAGCGAGCCTCGGCGCTGGAGCTGCTGCAGCACCCGTTCCTGAAGCTGTCGGGCCCCCCGTCCTGCATCGTTCCTCTGATGCGGCACTACCGACCCCGCTGAGAGCCGCTGAGAGCCGCCGAGAGCCGCGTTTAGAGTCACACAAGCGCTTTCATTCAGAACGGATCGTCTAGGGGCCCGCTGGCGTCTCCTCCCTCCGCTACGGTCCGGTCCCGCGCCGATCAGACGTCTCTCTCACACTCGTCTTCTCACGCTAACTATGAAGATGTATTTTAGAGCAATTGTAAGTTTAATTGTACAGTTTTGATAAACGGCAGTATTTTTGTTGTGATGTCACCAAGCTGAAACGGCAGTATCACCTAGAACTGAGAGTTTCTGTAAAATAACAATAACTAATAATAATAACCTTTCCTACTGTTTATATTTAATTTTTTGAAGATGGTCATAAACTGGCTGTTGTAGACAGATTAATCTGAATATATTTATTTATTCTACGTTTGTAGGTCGTGTCCGCTCACACCAGAGTTTTCTTTCTGGTTTTCTGTAGTGTGGCCTTTTCACGTTCATTCTCACGCGCGGCTGAACTCATCCGATCTGTTGGGCACAGTCCTCTCGTGGCGTCTCACCCGTGTTTCTGTAGGACTCTTCAGATCCGCTGTCGCTTCTGTACGGTGATCCTGCATGTGTGTCACTAAGAGCTGCTTTCAATAAACAGATGCGTCACGTCGTCCTGTTCATGTGTCTCAGGAGGATGTTTGAGTTCTAATGCTTACATAAAGATGTTTTTCTGGAAGGATTTCTGCTTCATTTTCTCCACAGGACTTTTCATATATGAACTACAATCCCATGATGCATTGTTAATGAGGTCAGCTGACAGTCCAATCAAGGTGTCACAATATTTAGGGTGTTTTATTTTTTGCTTTCAATGGCTGGATAGAAAAATACAAAAAAGCCAAAAAATTATCTTTTGATTCTCAAATTTTAAGAACATTTTTTAAATTCAGTGCTCACAAAAATCAACATTAAAACTGAGCAGCTTATGATCATTTCTTAACGTTACAGGTGTGAGATGTTCATTTAATTACATGCTGGAAATCGTTTGATTGTGACGAAGGAAAAGAAACAAATTGTTCAGGACTCAGAATTATTCAGACTATTAATTTTTAATTTCAAGGTACATGTTCAAACATGAAAAAAACATTAATAGGTTTTTTTTTTTTTTTTTTTTTTTTTGTGGCCAGGGTTATTATAACTAAAACTAAAACCATAAAATAATTTTTGTCACTTGAACTTTGTGTAAATAAAAAAAAAAAAAAAATTATTTTCATATTTAATTTGATGTACTAAAATAACTGAAACAATTCATGGAAACAAAATTACAAAAACTTTAACATTTTAATGAGAACAAAAAATGTAAATACATATATATTCCTAACTTTGTAAGAAAATACCAACGCAGACTTTTGTGAATCAACTTCGCTGAATCAAATTTATGTCAAAGTTTACAGTAGAGATGTTTCAGTTTTGAAAGCATGACAGAATACCAAAGAAACAGTTTAACAAAAAATAAGTTTATTAACGCACCACACTTGAATATGAGCATGCTGGAATGAGACTCGTGTGCAGAAACCGAGAAACATGTCAAAACAACACGATCTTGAGCAGAACTTTAGACGAACTCCTGAAGAACGGAGTCTGGAGCGTCGGCGGATGCTGTCTGATCATGAGCAGCGGAAGCGCCGGGGACGAGGATCGATAGAGCCCTCCGCGCCTGGGACACGAAGCTCATCTTTAATGCCAGGGATGTTACTGCTGTCCCACTGCTTCTTATTGATTTCCCATTCATCTCCGTGTCGTGTTTGACTCTGATGGAGCTAAACCTTCAGGTTTCCCTGTTTCAGCTAGAAGAGAAAACCCTTAAACATCAAAGAGCTTCTAAAAACACTGCTCGCATCCAAACACACATCAGTACATTTAGAAAATCACAAAATATTTAATAATCACAAAATGATGTGTGATAATCATGAAACAATCATCAAATATTTGTGTTTTATTTATATCCTTCAAGCCATTTAAATATCTCTATTTTACATTGCTATAGACAATCATGATGAGTGCAGCGGAACACGTCTGACATTAACAGACACGACCCTAGAAAACCCGCTTCCGCAACAGAATCAAAATAATAAAAAACATTTTAAAAAAAAGCAAAGGTAATATCAACTCTCTTTTTTAGCAATTCTGAGATATAAACAGAATTGCGTAATATAAATTCACAATTCTGTGAAAAGAGTCAGAATTCTGTTTAAATCTCACAATTTAGATGTTTTCTTCTCAGAATTCTAAGTTTACGTTTCACATTTCTGACTTTTTTCAATTGTGTGATGTAAAAGAATTCAGAGGAAAAATTCATAATTGCAAAATTTAAACAAAAAGTCAATTGTGAGACACAAACGTAAAATTCTGAGAAAAAAAAAGAATTGTGAAATGTAAACAAACATTACAACTGCAGTATTTAATCGCAGTGTCATTAAACATAAACTCGTGCACTCAAGACTATTTTTAATGAATTATAATTTTACAATTCGCAACTTACTTTTTTTCCTTCAGATTTATAAAAAAAATTTACATGTTGCAATTATGAGAATTCTTGGTTTACATATTGTAATTTTGACTTTTTTTTTTCTTAATTCTAAATTTACATCTCGCAATTCTGTTTCCTTCCATGGAATAAAAAATCTAAAACAATTCTGACTTTTTTTTTTTTTTATACACAATTTCTAGTTTATATCTCACAAAACAAGAGTTTTAGCAATTCTGAAAAAAAGTTGCAATTACCTTTTAATTAATTTATTTATTTATTTATTTATTTTTATGGTGGAAATGGGCTTCCATACAGTTGACACACAGAAGGCAGAAAGAAAAGCGGAGTTCTAAGGACGTGCATTGAGGCGCCTGGACTGTGACGTGCGCTGAGGGACGGACTGCAGGGGGTCTTCACATGTTCTTGTAGAGCGAGCGGTCTCGAGGAAGCTGCGGCTGCTGCGCGGCGGTCAGTTTGAGGTGGAAGTGATAGACGGAGATGGTGATGACGATGATGAGACCCAGGATGAGACCCAACACCAGCGGCAGCATCTGCTCCAGCTGCTCCCGCTCGTCCGTGATGCACTTATACGCTGCAGGAGCAGAGAAGCGCCGGTCATTCACACAGAACACATGAACACATGAAACTACATCTGCAGAGGTTTAGGGTGTTGTTGTCGTGACGTCACGGAGAATCAGTTGTGTGTGTTTGCGGAGTTGTGAACGTGCGAATCACGACACAGTGCTGACGTCAGCGTTGAGTTTAAAAACACAAAGTGTCTCATCCACATACACACACACACACGATGCAGCAGGTCTGTCAGGAACATCTTCATCTGCTGAACACACTGACAGAGAGACGCGAGGACACGTTCATATCAGACACAAACCAGAAACAGTTCAACTTAAAATATTCAATGCTTAAAATACTGGTTAACCAACTTATTTCTGCAAATTTGGTGAATATTTCTCATGCGGGGTCATGGATGCATATGCAATGTTCCGACAAATAAATGTGTTCTGGAACAGCAGTACAAATTTTGTTGCAACTTTTGAGTTGCGGGTCAAATTGAGCACTAAAGAATCAGTTAAAAAAAATATCAACTTTTATAATAGCTTCTCAAACGTATAAATGTTAGACTCGTATTGAGAATCACCCGGGGAAAATCACTGTTTCACAGTCAAAAAAAAAATCTTGTTTTTAGTTGTTTATTTGGATCTCAAACACTAGACGATCATTTTACCCTCAGCAGGGTTAGAGAAGAGAAGTACAAGCAGCAATAAACACAACGAGCACAAATAATATCAGATCATTGTTATTAGTTGCTTGCAGTTATTTGCACATGCGTGACATAAACATAATTTTTTTTTATATTCTTTCTGAACAACTAATTGTGTGTCAAACTGACCCTTAATACAATTTTAGAAATCATTAGATTTCTCACACATTTGATATTTTTCGGTCTCTGACAAGCTACAGTAGAAGTTCTCAACAGATTGCATGGAACCCAAACCCGCAGGTTTGAACACAACAGGAGGGTTTAAACATCGACGCAGAATGAAGCTTTTGTTCCTGCGCTGAAGGAAAGGCTCCATGAATCACGACACTATAAAAGGAAGAGTAAGAGAAAGCTGACAGCGCCAGAGTAAGAACAGGTCACTGACGGGTCAGCGCTACTAACCCACCCACCAGACCACCGCGGCTCACTTCAGCACTAAACCAAACGATTACATTCACCATCAAGATGAAGATGATTATAGGAAGGTAACTGATATTAACCCTGTGCGTCTTTAAGGACATTTTGTCTTTTTAGGTTTTTTTTTTTTTTTTATTATTTATTTATAATTTTGGCTGTTAATGCAAACAATGTGTATTTTTGTTGTCTTTTTTATATTTTACCCTCATTTCATAAATCTATTTTACAGTATATCATAAATGAAACTGTCCCTAATTAAAACAGCAATATTTAACCCCAGTGCCATTAAACATAAACTCATGTATTTTGTGTTAATCTGCTTTCATTCTGTTGGCAATGCTACAAAATTGTAGCTATTTTTAAAAATGTACGATATTTAACTGTTTTGGCACCATTTTCTGAGGTTTGGTCTTTGGAGCAAATACTCGCTTTGTTCCTGTTTTCTGCTTCTGCTGGAGAAATGCCAAAGGAACTGAACGTTGTGATTATAATTGTGTGGGTGGTGTCCATATCAGAGCGTGGTGTGTGTGTGTGTGTGTGTGTGTGAGAGAGAGAGAGAGAGAGAGAGAGAGAGTGTCTGTGTGTGTGTGTGTGTGTGTATGTATGTGTGTGAGAGAGAGAGAGTGTGTGTGTATGAGTTTGTGTGTGTGAGAGAGAGAGAGAGAGAGAGAGAGTGTG
>NC_056591.1:23878598-23891098 GCF_018340385.1 Cyprinus carpio | reverse complement strand
ACAGATACACGCACACAGAGAGAGACACACACACACACAGAGACACACACACACAGAGACACACACACACAGAGAGAGACACACACACACAGAGAGAGAGACACACACACACACAGAGACACACACACAGAGAGAGAGAGACACACACACACACATTAGGGGACTGTGGTAAAACTGCTGTAAGAACTCAGATGGATCAGTCTCTGCTCGGATCACCTTTGAGAAGAAGATGCGGAATGTGAAAGCGTGATTGTTCCACGAGATCTGCAGCTCCGACTCACTGCTCCCACATCTCCCAGCGATCTGAGCTCCACGCGGGATCGACACGGACGCCTGCTCCGTGATCAGCTGCACACACACACACATCATCTCATGTTCGTTCATGAAAGTTTTTAAAACGTTTAAAGCATCCTGACGGATTGCGCGGATCATGATGGCATTTCGGTTTAACTTCCTCCAAATCCATTTAGAATCCGTGCTGATCATGTTTAGACTAAATCAGCTCAGAAAGCTTCGTTTAGGATTTTAGAGTTGCTCACATCGATCCCGTTCAGTGCCAGGACGTCGTACGGAATCAGGAATTTCACCACAAACTCCGCCATCAAGCAGGTCGTTCCATTTTCTCTCACTACGAAAATATCCCGGTCGGGATTCGGTGAAAGTCCAGAGAGATTCTCCACCTCCTGCTCCGCAGAAACACAGAGCGCCGACAGAGACACTGGAGAGACCAGGAGAACATGAGAAACCAGGAGAGACTCACACACACTCACTCATACACACACGCACACACACACACTCACTCACTCACTCACTCACACACACACACACACACACACACACTCACACACTCACTCATACACAAATACACACTCACACATACACACTCACACTCACTCACTCACTAATATACACACACACACACACACACACACACACTCACTCACTCACACACACACACACACACACACACACACTGATCTACTCTGTTCTGTTTCTATTGTTTCTGTGCTGCTCTTTGTCTTCGTCATCGAGGTTTGTGAAAATTTCTCTGTAAAACTGCAGGAAACAAATAACTGCATTTTCTATTCTATTCTATTCTGTTCAGTAGGCTACACTGTAGAAAGACATCTAATAATTTAAGAAACTACCCCTGGAAGCAGATTTGATTTAGTGAATCTCTCTTTTCTGTAGTTTTTTCTCTTCTGCTGAATTTGAGAATTCTGTTTCTGATTTCCGTCCTTTAAACGAATTCATGCAAATGAAGGGAATCAAACTCATAAGCAGCAGCAGAACTCACGGAGCAGCAGAAGGTCCATGATGAAGCGCTCCTGCATCGCTCCGCGCGGCGGAAGTTCCTCTCGAGTTCCCCGCAGAGGACGCACGGTCCGGTCCCGCGTCTGTCCGAGCCGCACTGAGCGCAGTCAGGAGCGCGCAGCTCGTCCGCGCGTTCACGCTACAGTCAGATGCACTTCTGCACGCGCACGACGCTCTCAGTCCCTCGGTGATTCCCGCAGAGAAACACAGTCCAGCAGAAGAAGACAGCTGCTTTTATCCCGGAATGGATTTTATTTAATTTAGTTAAAAAATAACAAATACTTGCATGCGACTCCGGGGTAAGTGGTCACATGATCTGTTTCATGTCTAAAAATAGAATCATTACATGAAGACAAGTATTTCGTATTTTTGGAAATTCATAAACGTGTTTTCATTTTAAACAATTTATTAATTACATTTTCATGAGAGAACTGTGTATGTCAGCTTTTACATTTTTTTTTTCATAATTTCGTAATTAAATGTTTGAATTTGAATTCAGAGTCAGGTTTCACTGTGACAGCTTGCCCCGTGTTCTTCACTGTGGGGGGTTCACAACAATCCTGGTCCATAACAGTCTGAATATTCAAAAGCCTTTTTTGTGGACTTAAAAAAAAATCCCACTGTGACAGCTAGCCCCAATCTGCCCTAACAAAACTAGTATTCAAAACACTGGAAAATGTAAAAAATAAATATATAAACACATAACTAAATTTAAAAGAATACAAATAAAAATATTTTTGAAATGACACAAGATCTGTTAAACAGGTTTAGTAGCAGAGAAGTGTGGGAAATGACCCCAGAATGTTCACGTCTTAAACATATTACCACACACCGATGATAAAAATGCTTTGGATAACAGTGTCTGCTAAATGAATGAATGAGTGGTTTATTCCAAGCCCTTCTATGGTTTGTTGGCGCGGCACTAGTTAGTAGGTTAGTGCTCCTCACAGACTGCGGCTGAAGCGTGTTCAGTCTCTCCTCGCTCAGACATCTGGAGCAGCTCTGAACTGAAAGTCAAACTCACACTGGACCGCGCTGATGCTGTCGATGCTCGGCTTGCTCCCCACTTGAGGGTGTTTGTTTCCCAGGGGAAAAGTCTCTGACCTTGGGATGCAGGGCGCGGGCGCTTCTGGAGCCTCCGGCGACTCTCTGCTGCTCCTCTTGAACTCTGGGAGAGTGAATCTCCTCAACAGCCTCCCGCTGAGGGCACTCAGAGATCTGGAGGCGTGCTCTGCGTTCACCGCGGTTTTCAGCACGGTTTTGCTTTTGCGCAAAGGCTTGAGACGCTCCGGAGCCGCCAGCGGCAGAGTGCTAGTGGGTAAACTGCACCGCTTCTGATAGTAACTGTCGTCAAACCTTTTGATGGGCAAGTCAAACGCCAGTTTCTTGGTTTTGTCGAGCTCTTCTTTGGTGTTTTTGCTCAAAGGATTTAATAAAATGCCAAGAGGACCAGATGTAGAAGCGGCCGCACAACTCAAGGGCAGTTTGGAGGGTCTGGGAGAGTAAAACAACGGAGGCAGGGGATTGTTCGGGCAGGTGGACGGATGTTCTCTGTGTTTGAGCTGCTGAGGGGGTTTTGGGGTTAAAACACCAGAGAACATCCGGCCTTGTGGTGATAATGGTGATGAAGCATCACCTTCTCTCTCATATTCCTCAATGGAGTCCATCGACTGGATTCTCTTCCACACACCGAGGGATCGTTTACGGGTCGAACTGACGGAAGGCCGCATCACATCTTCAGGGGAAGCTCTTGTTGGATGGATCTGAAGAGGTTCATCTTCGTTGATGTTCACAGTGGAGAGTTTTTCAGCGAGTGCATCATCATCGTGAAGCCTCCTGGAGTTACTCCGCAGCGCCTGCAGACATTCAGTGTGTCTGAGATACCTGGCCACCTGCACCGCAGAGTTGCCCACCTTGTTCTGCCGGTCGATCTGGAGACCCAGCCTTTTGAAAGCACGCACCAGGAACTCCACGACGGCTGAGTGTCCGGCCGCGGCGGCGTACATGAGCGTGGTGTTCCCCCAGGCGTCCGCTGCCTCGGGATCAGCGCCGCTCTTCACCAGGATCTTCACCGCGTCCAGGTGTCCCATCTCGCAGGCGTAGCTCAGCGGCGTGCGGCCGCTCTCGTCCGGGAGATTCACGCTCGCACCCCTCTGCAGCAGAAGATTCACGAACCTGCATCTCGCACCCGAGTCCTGGAGAAACACAGCGGAGATCAGAGGCGTCTGCGCCCCTTCGCTCTCGGAGTCGATGATTTTCCCATCCAGAGCGTCTAAGATGAACCTGGCGAGGTGGAGCTTGTCGTTGGAGATGGCGTCCAGCAGGATTCTGCTGTCGGTTTTGGAGCTGCACCTGTCCGAGAGTCTCAGCATGTTTCCTCAGTCAGATGTCTCTCCGTGGCTGACGGAGATCTCGGCATGTTTTATACCACTGCACTTTGGAGTTGCCACGACAACATGAATTTCATTATCACACTTTATTGTTCGTAAGTGGATGTGTATTAATGTGCTGATTGTAATGAGGGCTTCAGAGAAACACGCCGACTGAACCTTATGAATAAGCATGTGATTATTGACTGAAACCACTTTCTTCTTCACCGGATTCAAGGCTAAATGACACAATGAACATGAGACCACTTACAGTCCTTTACGAAAATTATCCATGGTTTTACTACACTAACCTTAGTTTAACCATGCTATAAAACTGTGGTTATACAAACAGTAATCAATACGCCAAAAATCATAGTTACTACACTTTTATTACATTAAAACCAGTGACACAGTGATGCGTCAGAATCAATCAAAAATAACAGCCAATAAGAAGAGCTTGTGGGCGGGCCTTCTGAGTACATCATTTTATGATACACTTTTTATGATGGATGGATGCACTTTATGCGACTTCTTTTGGATTATTGGAAAATAAGACCCATTCACTGCCATTATAAAGCTTAGAAGAGCCGGGACATGTTTTTAATATAACTGATTAATGCTAGCAGGAAACACAATTTAAGTTATATTTTCCTATATTCTCTTTTGAATAGTCAAACAATCCACAAAAAACATCTTTAAAGAAAATTCACTTCCAAAATGAGATCAGATGAACATGAACAAATCTGACTAAAATGTCTCTGTGTACAGAACAAGTGAATGAATCTTCCTCAGAAGAGACAGAAACAGCAGCTCACTTCAGTGTCTGGCTTATATCAGAATCACGTCCAGAAGCTCTTGGAGAAATTTGGATGAACTCATTAATGTTGCTTGACCTCTTCATATTTCAGGAGAGAACTATAGTTTCCAAAGTCAGACATCACTGACTTTCAAGGGTGTAGAGTTTAGTAGAGACATGAAACCTTTTTTAAATAAAGCATATAATCGATAGCTGAGATTAAAACCCGTTCCTAAAAGAGAATCCCCTGCACGGTGAAAAACAGCACCTTTAAAGCTTTCCGAGGACAGCAGACAGAAATAACACTGAACACGTGTCTTCATCAAACGACTGAATAAACAGACAGCAAGCGTTTTCATTTAACACCTGGGAGAGTTTATTGGTACACATACTATAAAACAGTATTAAAGTAGCAGGATAACAACAGTATTTTTTGAGTATTTTCATTGCTAGAAGTTTGACAAATACGATATATATTTATAAATACAAAAGCACTTACAGCATGATCCACTGAGAAGCTACAGAAAGCTCAGGAGACAAACAAATAGAAACGGATGAAATTCAGAGCGTGACAGTTCTGCAAAAATAATCTGCTTTTCCCGCAAACTATAATATTAGAGCAAAAGTCTACGTGGAAGTCGCACAACAGAAAACATTCAGCTAGTGCAAAAAGCTTCTAAGAAACCAAACGTAGTCTTAAACTACTCACTATAATATATTTATATATATATGCACCTTTATATAAATAACCCCTTATTTTGGCATTTATCATGTAAAATAATTTAAAGGTCCTACCTGACATATAGTGGCACATTTGTAAGCGATGGAGATTTAAAGCACTTTGCTTTCTCATGAGATATGTGTTCACCGCCAAACACTTGAAAACATGACGCGAAGAAAAGAAGAAGAAAGGGAATAAAAACGACTGATGGAAAACTCGCAACAACCAACAAATATAATATTTAAACAAATAAAACCGCACACCAGCCGGGACGAACACCTTGTCTTGTTCTCCAGTGCAAACCTCTAAACTTCCTTAAATCAACACACAATCAACACATGAAGTCTTGTTTTCTGAGAAACTGAACAAAATGAGTTTATGATTGAAACAAGCACAAATATCTGCGGATGGGCTCCGAACAATAAACTGAATTCAAAGGGAGGTCTTTCTGACCATTGGCATGTTTCTTTCTTGTTTTAAGCATAAATGCATTTTATTTTGACACACTTTTCAGAAAACATCTCGTCATTGTGACTGTCATCTTGATTTATGTTTTGTGGTTTAGTTATTTTTACTGTTAAACAAGTACCAAGAACGTGATTTTTTTTGCAGTGTACAATCATCTCTCTTTAAAACAAGTACCGATACATCACACCGGAGAATAAAATAACACAAACACAAGTGCAACCAAAGTTCAGTGTGGTGTCAGAGAAGAGCAAATGGTTTGCGTCGATGCGTCACGTCCCTCCGAATCCGTGCGATTCTCGGGATAGCACCTCCATCACCTCCATCTCAAAGCCTGATTAAAACCGCAGAAATAAAACGACGTGCGAGTCTGATCTTAAAAACGGAGAGGAACAGATGATAAAAGCTCGGGACACTGCTGTGATCTGGTTTCCAGACGGCGTCTACATTCGTAGTGTTCAGAGGAAAGCTATGCTACATCCTCAAAGATCCTCTGAATCCTATCACATATAAAGTGCTCAGGACGGGAGAAAAGCGCACCGTTCACAGAGAGTGAGACAAACTACAGTCGCCTGACTCTGCTACAGTTAACTAGCTCAGTTAAGATACGAGTTGAAAAAGAACACTTTTGAGTTGTCGGCCCATAATGGCTGCAGCGCTGCTGATGAAGATGATGAAGAGGATGGTGTATAAAAACGTGTGTGATGAGTCTGTCCTCAGGAGCTCGTCTGAGCGGAGTGGGCGGAGCTACGGTAAGAGCTGGATTGGCTGGACGCCGCTGCAGAGGAGGAGTTAAATGCAGTGGGTGGGGCTAGAGCTGAGGTAGGGAGAATGGGCGGGGCTTATAGACTACGGACTGCAGGGAGTCGAGATGAAGCACAGATGAAGACGGACCCTTCGGCTCGCTCCTGTGGAGGATGGTGAGGGTCTGCTCTCGTCTCAGTTGACGGACGGAGCACTTACACCACCGTGGCTGGCCTGCGGTCCATGTCCTCCTCCAGCTTCACCATCTTCTGCATGTCTTTGGCCTGGAGAATCACAGCAGATTATTTACACTGCATTCTTTCATCTGGATCTAATGTTTAGAGTTCTGTGAACTATGGTTTAAAATGCTGTTCATACTGACAGCTAACTGTTAAGAGGTATATTCAGTCACTAAAATAAATCGATTTGCATTGTTTTGTGAAACTTTGTAATGAAGAGGAAAAAATGTGTGGTTGAAAAAAAAAAACGGTTTGGCATATTGTAGGGCTGTACGATAAACCGTACTGTAATCACAATTTGTGCTTCTCTGGGTTTAATCATCTGTGATATCTGAATGCTCGTTATTTATCCTGAAAACATCTCATTTTAATTGATCTTGCATTGGTAATGAGCCTCCACAAGCTTTCATGGTTAGGGTTGCCAGATCCCCCCAATCAGTGCTTTCATCTTAAATCAACACATTTTATTCCCAATCTGGCAACCATGCACACACACACACACACACACACACACACACTCTCTCTACATTATGGAAAAAGCGCAGATGAGCTGAAAAACACCAGCAAACATGTACGCCGGAGTTTAGCAATTTCTATTGAGATATTCTGCTCAAATAATAATGTCATACAGCCAGTCTGTTCTCATCATGCTTTCTTTGCTGTGACGGAATCTGAGCAAATCATGCCAGTTGATGTTTGCTTGATTTGTGCTTGCGTGAGAGTGCAATAATTCTGACAATAAATTTAATAATAACATTGAGCAAAATAACAGTGATTAATAGATTAGTTATCGTGCAGCCCCAGCATATTCTTTTCTATATTCAGCCAATTTATAAAAAGAAGAAAAAAAAAATATTTGTAAAACTTCTCTCTTGAATCAACTGTGACGGAAGGAAGGAGGCATGTATGTGTCACATGACAGAAAAACCACCGCCAACTGAATCATTTGATGACTCATTGAATCAATCGAATGATTCGTTCACTCTCTGAACCGTTTGAGCGGTTTTTGACTCACTCACTGAACCACAGGCCATTACTTTCACCGTGTTCAACTTCAAACTAAATCAGTGTAATTATTAAAATATCTGTGAATGGAGTCATCATGTAGTTGAATCAGAATCAGTATTATGTTCTTCACGATTCCCGTGTGTTCAGACTCAATTTGTGTTCAAACTCACACTGATCTATGATGATTGGACGAGCTTTCAACTGGGCGGGACTTTACAACAAATGGCCAATAACTGAACAGGTGATGTATGTGAGTGACAGCGTTCAGCATGTCAAGTGGATGTGTTATAGAAGCTCTTGTGTCAAGGGTCAAACAGACAGAAAGGAGACTGAAACTGAAAAAAGAGGAGAGCAATGCGTGAGCCTACCTTGAGTCTGACTGTTTGCATGATGTGATTTCAAAAGCTGTTCAAAGAAAAGGCAAATCATATTTAAGGAATGGCTTCAGGCGTCTTATGTACAGAACATGAGTAATGGAGGACAAAACACAAATCGAATGAAATCGAAAGGGCGGCGCTCTTCTGAAAATCCCCGGCTCTGTGATTGTGAACGCCAGCCTGAGCTTTTACCTGCTCGTTGAACTTCTCCAGCTTCTCCAGCTGCTCTCGCTGGGACTTCTGCAGCTGCTCCAGCTCCTTCGCCTGCTTCATGGCCAGCTGAGGAAGAACAACATCATCATCATCTTCAACAGGATTCTACCGCATGCACATCAGCGAGAACTACTAGATTCATTTAACAGTGTACGTATCAGCTAACACTGAAGACCATCAACCAACCCTTTTTCTCTCCTCCAGGAACTTTTTGGTGTTGCTGCTGTTCAGCTCCCGAACTCTCCTGCAACACAAACACACCGAACCCGTTAAACTGTGACAGACGATGATTTATTCAACACAGCGCCGTCCGTATGTGTCGTGCCGCACCTCTCGCGCTCCGCCTTGTTTTTGATGCTCTTGTCCTGGCTGATGGCTTTGCTGTTCTCCATCGACGTCTTCGCCTGATTGCCCTTCATCTCTTTGCTTTGCCTGTCAATCAATCACAATACAGACATGTTCAGAACAGAGTCCAGAGAATCGGTGACCGTTATGAAACATCATCTCATGCTCAAGGGTCACGGCTCTTTATCATGGAGATCCGGCTGCAGAACAAACGGAGAACGGGTTCACACGAGAGGAATTATCAGTGTAATTAATAAAGACTCTTGAGCTGAATAGACGGGCCGCTCTTCTCCTGAACTTACAGAGACTCATGCAACATTAATGCCTGTTAATTATGTCAGCCGGCCTCGTCTCTCTATCCCAAAGAGACGCCACATCAGCATTATAAAGAGGAGAACACTGGCCCAGATGAATATATATTCATACGAGCACGAGCTTCGTGTGTTAATCAGATTCAGCAGTTATTAGCATACTACGCTCTACTGTAGTACACACTCCACTCACTGCTCTCATCATGAACAAACAATACAAACAAATCAATTCATATATGTATAGCACCTGAAGGTAAATAATACACACATATATAAATATCTGTAAATAATTGTAAAATTTCCTATTATTTCCATGAATCCCCATGGATTTCAAGTAAACTAACTAATCCAAATATTACAATATTACACATTTTGAGGAAGCTACATTCAGCTTCCTCAAGGTCTCATATTTGATATAACCAAATCTCCATGTTTTGATGCATATACATCTGCTGGATTTGTAATTGAGAATTGAGAAAGTGACGTGACGTGTGGCCAAGTGTGGTGTCCCATACTTGGAATTTGTGCTCTGCATTTAACCCATCCAAGTGCACACACACAGCAGTGAGCAGTGAACACACACACATACACTATCACACACACAGTGAGTGAACACACGGAGGGGTAGGTAGACAGCCATTTTTTGCTACGGTGCCCTGGTGCTCAAGGGTCTCACTTTAGTTGGGTGTAAAAGAGCACTGTACATCATTGTAGTGATAATAGTGATAATGGTAATTGGTAGTAATGATAGTGATGACAGTGATGACAGTAACTGTAGTGATGGTAGTGATTATAGGAATAATAGTGATGTAATGATGATAGTTTTGGTAGGGATTATAGTGATGTAGTGATAATATTGATGGTAGTGATGGTTATGATGATAGTGATAGTAGTGATAATAGTGATGACAATGATTGTAGTGATGATAGTGATTAGTGATGGTAGTGATAACAGTGATGTTAATTATGGTAGTGAAGGTAATGATGATAGTGTTTTAATGATGATAGTGATTATAGTGAATAGTGATGGTAATGATAGTGATGGTAATGATGATAGTGTTGGTAGTGATTATAGTGATGGTAGTGATTATAGTGATGGTAATAATGAGAGTGTTGGTAGTGATTATAGTGATGGTAATAATGAGAGTGTTGGTAGTGACAGTAATGATGATAGTGATTATAGTGAATAGTGATGGTAATGATGATAGTGATAGTAATGATGAAAGTGATTATAGTGATATTGTTGTAATGATGGTAGTGAAGGTAATGATGAAAGTGATGGTAATGATGATAGTGATGGTAATAATTATATGATGGTAGTGATGGTAGTGAAGGTAATAATGAGAGTGATGGTAATGATGAAAGTGATTATAGTGATAATAGTGTTGTAATGATGGGAGTGATTATAGTGAATAGTGATGGTAATGATGATAGTGATGGTAATGATGAAAGTGATTATAGTGATAATAGTGTTGTAATGATGGTAGTGAAGGTAATAATGAGAGTGTTGGTAATGATGATAGTGATTGACGTGAATAGTGATGGTAATGATAGTGATGGTAATGATGATAGTGGTAATAGTGATGGTAGTGATGGTAATGATGACAGTGAAGGATGGTAGTGATGACAGTGTTGGTGATGATGGTAATGATGATAGTGATTATAGTGATAATAGTGTTGTAATGATGGTAGATATTATAGTGAATAGTGATGGTAATGATGTTAGTGATAGTAATGATGAAAGTGATTTTAGTGTTATTATGTTGTTATTGTTGTAGTGAAGGTAATGATGAAAGTGATGGTAATGATGATAGTGATTATAGTGATAATAGTGTTGTAATGATGGTAGTGATTATAGTGAATAGTGATGGTAATGATGATAGTGATGGTAATGATGAAAGTGATTATAGTGATATTGTTGTAATGATGGTAGTGAAGGTAATGATGAAAGTGATGGTAATGATGATAGTGATTATATTTATAATAGTGTTGTAATGATGGTAGTGATTATAGTGAATAGTGATGGTAATGATGATAGTGATGGTAATGATGAAAGTGATTATAGTGATAATAGTGTTGTAATGATGGTAGTGAAGGTAATAATGAGAGTGTTGGTAATGATGATAGTGATTATAGTGATAATAGTGTTGTAATGATGGTAGTGATTATAGTGAATCGTGATGGTAATGATGATAGTGATGGTAATGTTGAAAGTGATTATAGTGATAATGTTGTAATGATGGTAGTGAAGGTAATGATGAAAGTGATGGTAATGAAGATAGTGATTATAGTTATAATAGTGTTGTAATGATGGTAGTGATAATAGTGATGGTAATGATGACAGTGATGTAAGGATGGTAGTGATGACAATAATGGTAGTGATGACAGTGTTGGTAGTGATGGTAATGATGATAGTGATGATAGCGATGGTAATGATGACAGGGATTGTATTGATGACTGATTAGTGATGGTATTGATGATAGTGTTAGTAGTGATGGTAATGATGATAGTGATGATAGTGTTGGTAGTGATTATAGTGATGGTAATGATGATATAGATTACAGTGATAATAGTGATGACAGTGATTGAAGTGATGACTGATTAGTGATGATAGTGTTGGTAATGATGGTAGCTGAGCGAGCAGTGAATACGTGTGTGTCGGTTGTGTCTCTCACCGCTCATGGATGAGCTTGAGCTGCAGCGTCTGCTGCTCCTGAACGCTGGCCAGCAGCTTCTTGAGGAGCTCACACTGCTGCGTCACATGGGCGTCCTTCATTTCCTGTTCTTCTGTGCTGTGACAGTTGATCATCTCTGACCACTCTTTAGTGTGCTGCGCCACCATGTCCTTCACCTGAGAGGAACAAACAGCAACACGACTGACACACGTCACCAAACACAGCCGAACGTTTTGCTGACAAACTCTATTATGAATAAAAACCATTCAAACACAGACGGCTGGGGTTTCCATCAGAACATCGGCTATCAACCATGAGTTTAGATGTCTTCAGTAAGATCTAAAGCACAGGATCTAGACTGACGCATAACTAGAAATATCAAGAACTTTTATGATTTGATTAATTGCCATTGAAATATAATAAACGTGAAAATTCAATTTTTCATGACTGTCTTGTGTAGTCAGACATTAAACTGGCGTCAGACAGTTTGACACACACCAGCTACGTTTACATGTGATCAAAGCATCCATTAGAGATGGCTTAATCAATCCTGTAAACACCTCAAACAATCCAACAGTGCTCAATCTCAGTCAAACTGCGATTGGAAGAGTGGTATAGACCTTAAATAATCTGATAAACTGGAAAAGATTAAGCATTATTCACCTTTCATCTTGAGAACTGGTCAGTGATAGAGATTACAATTTTATTTAAAAGAACTTCTACAATATTTGTCATCTTTCCTGATCTTGTTACATTCACAGGAGCTCCAGAATTCAAGCAATGCACTTGAAAACGAATATGTGAAAGTTTAGGTTCATATAAACACCTACCAAAAAAACCTGCTGTAGCTTATTCTTATACTGATTCCTGCCTAATTGCTGAAGCCAGTCCGATCAGAGCATGTGATTTTGTCATTGTTAGGGT
>NC_056591.1:23871098-23873598 GCF_018340385.1 Cyprinus carpio | reverse complement strand
GTAGTATATCTGATTTAATGCAAAATTATTATATTGTGATGCAATTCCTTAATTTGTGTTAGTCTGAGTGTGTGTGTGTGTGTGTGTGTGTGTGTGTAATAATGTGTGTTTTTGTGTGTGTGTGTGTGTGAGAGTGTAAGTGTGTGTGTGTGTTTGTGTTGTGTGTGTGTGAGAGTGTGTGTGTGTGTGTGTGAGTGTGTGTGTGAGTGTGTGTGTGTGAGAGTGTGTGTGTGTGTTTGTGTCTGTGTGTGTGAGAGAGTGTGTGTGTGTGTGTGTGTGTGTGTGTGTGTGTGTGTGTGTGTGTGAGAGTGTGTGTGGTGTGTGTGTGTGTGTGTGTGTGTGAGAGTGTGAGTGAGTGAGTGTGTGTGTGTGTGTGTGTGAGTGAGTGAGTGGTGTGTGTGAGAAGTGTGTGTGTGTGTGTGTGTGAGTGAGAGAGAGAGTGTGTGTGTGTGTGTTTGTGTGAGAGAGAGAGAGAGAGCGAGAGTGTGTGTGTGTGTGTGTGTGTGTGTGTGTGTGTGTGTGTGAGTGAGTGATTGTGTGTGTGTGTGTGTGTGTGTGTGAGTGAGTGAGTGTGTGTGTGTGTGAGTGTGTGTGTGTGTGTGTGTCACCTGTACGCTGCAGGTCGCTGCTATCACTCCATCTACTGGCGTCTCAGAGAACGGGTCGAACATTCTGTCGGAGCGGCGCATGAAGTCTGGTTTCAGGAGGTACCTGCAGGAGAGAGGCGCAGGAATTACATCTTGAGACACACTTGGCTCTGTCTCTCTCGTCCTTACCATCCATCCGTTCTGACTCCTTCACTCAGAGCTGCGCCTCTAGGCCAGATATTAATTATTTTTCTGATTAATTGTTCAACAGGAGATTAATGATCTGAGCTCTTTCCATTACACAATCCCACGTCTCCTCACACACACACGCACACACACACACACACACTGAGGGGCTGCTGGGTAATAACGGGACATTAAGAGGCTGTGATATTGACGCTCGTGGGCCAGTAATCCCAGTGGAGTGTTTGGCCTGAGGCTGGATTGGTGTATGAGAATCTCTGTGCGAGGGCCGGTGTTTAGCGAGCGCTCATTTGCACTAATGTTAGTGAGCGGACGCGCCGCCGCCGGCTGCAGATAATGTGATGTGACACTGTGATTGATGAGCTGCGCTGGGAAACGGCCCGCGCCGGACAGCAGTACACACTCACCCGCATGCGCCGTTGTACTCGAACTTCCCCTGATTCAGCTGCATACCCAGATCTGAAACACAGCGAATATATGCTGTATATATGCTTAATGACTAATGAACTCTTACAGAGTCCAGCAAATGACACGAGGGAGAAGACACATAAATATCTAATACATACATACATATATATATAAAGAGAGAGAGAGATACATATATTGTTCCCACAAATTCTGAAATCATTCCCACGACTATTTATTCATTCCATCATTTGTTAAAAATTTATTACTGATTTTAGTAAAATTAGCAAATTAGCACAACATGGCCACAATTTACTAAAATGAGCAAATGAATAAGTCATGGGAACAGATTTTTAATTTGTAACCACAATTTAACTAAATACTGGAAATTAATTAATAAAAAAAAGGGAACTAATTCTTAATTTGTGGTCACAATAAATATATTTTTGTCCACGTCATGATCCACGTTCAGGAGTCTCTGCATGTTCTGGTCTGTAGATGTGTCCGGGGGCTGTGGGGGTCGCTCTGATGGACTCCTCCACACACACACACACACGATCTGAGGAATCACTCATGATCGCACACGAGTGTGTTTCTGAACAGATGCTGCTCTGAACATCAGATCGCCAGAAGCTGCTGACGCTCACATTATTACAGACGTCCAGAGAAACACAACCTCACAAACTCTGAGGAATCACCACACAGAGACTTATCCGTGATTACTAATAACACTGATGAACTTCACGACATCCACACTGTTACTGAGCTGATCTGAGTCATGACTCTGTTATCTTCTGCAGAGCTGCTTCACAGCTGAAAGTCGTTTCATAATTGATGAATTTTGCAACATTAACACTGATATATCTTCCTGCTTCAAAACGAGTTTGACGAACTGTTGAGGTTGAGCTCCAGTCAGAATGGTTCCTCGGATCACGTGTGTTGTTGAGGAGCGTGTGCCGGTGTCAGAAACCCCACAGACAGCTAGAAACACATCAGCAGGCTCCGAGAAGCTCGTCAGCTCAGATCTAATGTGAAATTTACACTCTCACTATCTAGTGATATTATATCTCCTGGTCTGAGTTGAGCTCCTCTCAGATGGTATTTCGTCTCCCTGTGTGTACAGTAACGGGGCTGACGGCTCTCAGACCCCGGGCCCCGGCCCTACCTGGAGTCTGGAAGTTCAGAGACACCATCTGGCAGCCGGCGTTCCAGAAGATCTGAGGCATGTAATTGCTGGAGTCCACGCGGCCTCCTTTGGGGTAGATGCGGCTCATCTGCCGCTTGTTGTAGCTGCGCGTCTGCGG
>NC_056591.1:23858598-23866098 GCF_018340385.1 Cyprinus carpio | reverse complement strand
TTGATGTCGTTGGGTGACGGCAGCGGCTGCCCGGCTTCGATCTGAAACACAAGCACAGTCCTCCGTGAGCACAGAAACTCCTCCTGCGTGACGCCCACAAACACCCATGAGAAGAGAGAGGAGACGCTTCAGTGGACTACATTTTCCACGGAGACTAAAGCAGGTCTGGTCTGGATTTGTGTGCGGGGGAATAGGTCACGTACTGGGAATCCCTCCAGCGGCTGCTTCAGCAACAGCTCTCCGAAGATCTCCTCGCAATACTTGGCCATCTTATACTGCTGCGTTTTACTGCAACACACACACACACACACACACAGCTGTGAGCGCCGAACACACATCGAGGATGAGTTCTCCGAAGATTTACATTTTACCTGCAGTGGTTCTCAAAGGACAGAATGACAGGATATTCAGACGTTACAAACGCCGTTTCCTTTATGGCTTGAATTACATCCTGTCACACAAACACACACACACACACACAAGACAAGCAGAATACGTCAAATTAACAAAAACATCACATATTACTGCAAAACCCTGCAATCGTGATATAGTCATTATTCCTGGAAATTCAGTTAGAAATAGTTTATATATTAAATAAAGATGCATAGAAATGATACACAGATGATTTCAAAAGATCAGATGATTCACTTTAAATTAATGAATCGATCAGATGGATTCAGTTCAGACTCTGATTCTGATTGGATGAGACGCACGCATATCAACTAATAACGTCAGATTCTCTTTTTGCGACTTAACAGTAAAAGCATAAAAGCGCCTGATGCATGTTTTGGGATCAGAGCGCAGCTGCAGTGAGTTGCTCTCACCTTGAACAGGATGTCGGTGCACATGGCCTTTCCATGAGTGATGATGGGCTCCTGATCCTCACCTTTACCATCCCAGCAGTCCAGCTCCACGCACCTGAAACACACACACACACACACACACACACTCGCATTAAAGGGATGTCACGCTGAACACTGACCAGACAAGAGCAAACGCAGATCCAGACACAGGTGTGTGACGCCTCTGACGTGTCGACGGGAGCGCACGCTAGTTATGTCTGTGCAGTGATGTTGAGGGTGAGATGCTGATGAGTGCACACCTGCATCCGGACAGCAGCACCTGTCGGTACATCTCCACCGAGGACTTCCCGCCGAACTGCCGGCCCGTCAGGTAGGTGTTGTGTGAGGAGCTGATGAAGTAATGAGCCAGCGGATGCTCCATCTCCTGACACAGATCCAGACGGTCCAGGAACACCGGCGCGTTCTCGTCTGACATCAGGTAGCGGCAGAAGCCGTCGCTGGACATGTGACCTGAAGACACACACGATGATCAGGTGAGAGCCGCTCATGCTTCTGTTTATAATGAACTGTTAATATTTACCAAGTCAAGGCAAGTTTATTTATTTTATACACAATGGTTATTCAAAGTGCTTTACATAAAAGTAAAAAAAAAAAACACAATAATAAAAAAAAGGAACACAATAATTCTCAGACAGTGTTTCTGCAGGTTTCATGAAGGTAACTTTAAGACTTTTGGAGACCAGGTGAAGAAAATTCAATTCAATAAACTGATATGAAATAAATACATCAATATGGTCATTAAATGTGAATCTTATATTGGAGACACTTCAAAGTTTGAAAATACAACTTTCCACAGATCTCCATTACTCTTAATACATTTAGACAAAAAAATGTGAATCTCTAAACATCCTTAAATCAAGATACATTTACCTGAGAAGCACAAACAAGATAGGAAGTCTCGCTTTCAGTGCAATACATATAAAATTAACTTTAAAAATCTACTTTATTCAAAGGGGAAATAAGGCAGATATTTGTTCTTGTTTTAATCAAAAACTCAATTTCTCAGAAAACAAGACTTCGTGTGTAACCTTGATTTGAGGAGGTTTATATGTTTGCACTGGAAACCAAGACAGAAATACTGAAGAAGATGTTAATTTTTTGCAGTTCGTGCAACATTTAATGCCCCGACTTTATGAACTGAAGATTTTATGCTCTGGTTGAAGACATTTTTAGGCTTTAATTTGTGGAAGAGTGAAATAAGGCTTTTTAAGACCCATTTCAAATGCACCCAAAGAAATGAAAGTTTGCTTTTAATTAACTCATTCTCAGGCCATCCATCAGAACACTAAAGATGATTTTAGCTGATCTTCTGAAGCACCAAGACCATAGCTGCAGTTAAAATCATATTTTTTTTCTGTATGTTGTAATAATTGTAATATTGTAACTACATGCTGTAGCTTAAACAAATCAATTAAAACCAAACTCTGTCAAGATAAATGTGCAACATTTTATCAGTGCTTGTATGATAAATGTATTTTTTATACATTTTCAATGTTACATTTTAGAATTCAAGCAATAATCTAGAAACACAAAGATTTTTTCCATGCTTGTTTCTATGCTGATCCTGTCCTGATCGTGTGTTTCCGGAGCGAGTGCTGACGCCGTCTGACCACCAGAGGGCAGCAGATGACCAGCCACCGCTCCGTTCATTACACACTCATCACACCTCCTTTATTTACCTTTCTTTTTTAAGTCTGCGTCTCTCTCGTACTTCTCAATGATCTGCATGACTCGTTTGGCGTCATAGAAGGGAAAGAGGATCTCGTTGAGCCGAGGGTCCCGCTGGTTCTACAGGGAAACAAAGGTCTGAAGTGAGGAAGGATTTGTCCTCAGAGACGCATCTCAACGTCTTTATGATCTTGTGTAACTACAGCTATGTTTGTCCCACGCAGAATCCGCTGATGCATTTTTTACCCCTATGAGGGCAGATTTTTCCAAACCACATAAAACACACTTCAGAGAACTCGTACTGAAGCAAACGGAACGAGAACAGCATCTGATGTTATATAACAGATGAGTGATCATTTCTGCCCTGCTAGAACATCCCTAACTAGTTCACAAACAGTGACGTGTCTGCGTTACGAGAGTTTGTGTTCGGCAGACAAACAAGCGTGAGACTGGCTGCCCAAGACGAGCAAATCAAACACAACAAACACAAGCACGACCCACGGCGCCACGCTCGGAACACATGCAGCGTGTCTGCAAACACATGAACACATACACAGGAAGCGGATCACCCACAGACAGACAGAGAGAGCAGGGCGACATGCACACACACACACACACACACACACACACACACACACACACACACACACACAGTTAATAATGATGATAAAGAGCTTACTTCATTCAGAAAGCTGACTAACTGCTCTACGGTTAAATAATCACTTTTGTCTCCGTTGCTGCAAAGAAATTGAGCAGAAAAGATTTGGTTTGGTTATAACAACACAAACAAAACCATTAAAGAGAGAGAGAGAGAGAGAGAGTTAGACATCACAAAGCATCTGTACGACACCCGTCTGATGCTCTATAATCTGTTAGTCAAACACACGGGTTAACGTCGAACTGCTGAAGCTGTTAGAGTCTGTCTCACAGTTAGTGCTCCAGCACTGGCTCTAGAGTACTAGTTAACCTCTAGAGTACTAGTTAACCCCGAGGACTGAACAGCGTGTGACGTACATCTTCTTGAAGAGCTCCTCGATGTCCGTGCGAGGGCAGATCTTCTGCGTCAGAGCGTAGAAGATGTCGAAGGTGAAGGCCGAATGCTCGATTTCATCATTCTGCAACGCAAAACCAAATCAAGCAGGTTCACCATGACACTTATTAACTTCTGCAACGTGACAGGAACAGGATTTCAACAAAACTAGGACGAGATGTGGTTTGACCCATGAGGGACTGATGGGACGCTGAGCGAGGGTTTGCACAGAAAGTCTCTGTGTCTCATTTTCCAGCTGAAAACCACGGAAATCTAAATCAGTCGTCTGTTTACAGTGGATCTATCTCCAATAAAAGAAGTATTTTTTTACTGTGCTGGCAGGTTATTAAGATTAAACTGTTTTTTCAATGATGTTTAGATGTTTTAACTGGAAAACAAGTCAAAAAGCCTCACTGGTTCACATCTTGAAAAGCGGCTCAATAACCTGGTTACACAGAACTACTGAAACTGAAATGAAACTGAAAACTGAACATATAAAAATAAAAGGTAATTCAACACGTCAATAAATCCTGTAACTACACATAAAACAACGAAATACATAAAATACTAAAATATAGTAAGAAATGAGTAATAAATAAAACACATAAATATTAAAATAACACTGTTCTTTCATGGCAATAAAACCGAGTCAAGATGATGAGCTGAAAGTCAAAGATGTGTTTCTCTGTAAAATCACATTACTGATCATTCGCTCACGATAAGAGCAGGATCATGAATTAAGACTCCTTCTGATTTCCATCTGACAATATAAATGTGTAACAGCCTGACCTTCCCACTGGGAAGACCAAGCTCCTTCAGCGCCTGGAAGATTCCTTTCTCTGTTTTACCCGAGCCGAACGTCCGTGTTATGCTGCACGAGACAAGACAAGATGATCAGATCAGATCAGATCAGCCAAAACATCAAAGAATAAAGAGAAGATCCAGAGGAATCAGACACTCACCCTCGGACCGGGATTTTGCCGTTGACATTCGTTACGAAGGAGAGTCTCATCCAACTAGACAGAAAGAGACAGAAAGTTTAAGAAGACAAACATCTGATGGATCCTGCTGATTCTAGTCTGATTTAGAACAGATCTCCAACAGATCTCCAGCAGATCTCCAACTGATCTCCAACAGATCTCAAGCAGATCTCCAACAGATCTCCAACAGATCTCCAACAGATCTCAAACAGATCTCAAACAGATCTCCAACAGATCTTAAACTGATCTTGAAATGATCTCAAGTAGATCTCCAACTGATCTCTAACAGATCAACCACGGATCCCCAACTGATCTCGAAATTATCTCAAACTGATCTCCAACAGATCTCCAGAAGATCTTAAACTGATCTCTAACAGATCTCCAACACATCTCCAGCAGATCTCCAGATGATCTCAAACTGATTTCCAACAGATCTTGAAATGATCTCAAACTGATCTTGAAATGATCTCCAGCAGATCTACAACGGATCCCCAACTGATCTTGAAATTATCGCAAGCAGATCTCTAACAGATCTCCAACAGATTACCAGAAGATCTCAAACTGATCTCAAGCAGATCTCTAACAGATCTCCAACAGATTACCAGAAGATCTCAAACTGATCTCTAACAGATCTCTAACAGATCTCCAGCAGTGGTTATAGTGGTCTGTTATAGATGTGTGTCATTCAGTAGTTTGAGCGTTGAGTCGTCTTTATGAGGATCTACTTACTGTTTCTTCAGGCATGTCATTGGACACACGTTATTCGCCTTGAAGTTGTGAATCACCGATTTCAGTCCTTCCATCCATTTCTGCAAACAAGAAACAATCATACATGAGGAGACGTAAACATGTTTTGTAGTAGTTTACGATCAATAGTCAGATTTTGATTAATCTTTTAAACATACAGGAGACGGTTCGAATGAATCAGGGACACATCTGAGTATTAGATCTACTACATTAGCTATTATCTAGCATTAACTAACTTGAACACATGAGGTGTTTGTAAATCTGTTAAGTATTCAAACCTCAAATGACATAAATATAAAATAAAGCAGCTCATTTGAGCTTGTTTGATGTGGATGAACAACAAACAACTCGTTTCACTCTGATTCAGTGGCAGTGAATCACACAACAGAATCTTACTGAATATGAGAGAACATTCAGAACAGTTCAAGTTGGTTGGCGATACGTGTTTTAATGAGAGACCTCTGCTGCTGCTCCATCAGCCTGTTTACACTGACCGGGTCAAACCAGTCGCCATGGTAACGCTTACCTTGGCCGTCTCCGTGTTGTCCGTCACCATGTACATGAAGCTGAGGTTGACCAGGTCCGGCCCGCTGCAGACGCAGATGATGCGACCGTCCAGATCCGCCTCACTCTTCCCTGCGGCTTCCAGAGACGCCAGGATCTTCGGGTCTTCAGGAACAAAAACACGCCACACGCGCAAACATCAGCTCAACACGTTAGCTCATGAAAAAACATGGGATGTCTTACAATATCCCTTACAACAGATCAACGCGGTCAACTAGACTGGACTGATATGGACGCTAAAGCATCATCAGGTCAGATCCACTGAATCCCAACGTGACCCACATTCCCAGACAGTCACACTTGTGTCCGACTCATTTAAAGCATAGTTCAGCCAAAAATTAAAATTCTGTCATTTATACAAGTTGTTCTAAACCTGAATGAGTTTCTTTCTTCTGCTGAACACAAAAGAAGATATTTTGAAGATACTTCTATAGTATGGAGAAAATACTACGGAAGTCAGTGGGGACCACAAACTCTTCAAAATATCTTCTCTAAAATACATGAGAAACTGTTTTTGAACTACTTGAGTAAAGGAAGACCGAATTGTAATTTTTGGATGAACTATAGCTTTAATGACGTTTAAGGAACATCAGCTCATGACTGATTCAACTCAATAAAAACTGACCCGTATTTTCACACGTCACTGGTCAAAGAAGCTAACAAACGTCCATCTGAACTTCTGTTTCTGGGCCAGCAGCACTGTGCTCACGGTTCGATTCCCAGAGAAACGTATGAAGTGATAAACTGATCAGAGTAAACGTGTCTGAACACACATCACCTCCTGCTTAACAAACAGCTGAAGCGGGTTACCATCAGGTCCTGTAAACATGAGCCGCCTCCACAAACACACGCTCAGGTAAACGCTCCTGCTGCGAACACCTGACCGCAGAAGACAAACACTGCAGACGGGCGCGGCCACACACACACACACACACACACACACACACACACACACACACACACACACACACACACACAGCAGTCAATATTTGACAGTGACACACACACACACTGAATGTGAAAGATAATCTCTGACTGTCAATAACACTCAAGTGCAGATGTAAAGCAAACAGTAACGCCTCAACGGCTCTCTGTCCATCATCACGTGTCCCGCAGCTCATGTGATGCAGACAGAACGACTCCAAACGGTTTAATCACACAATGCCTCATCTTCATCACAGTAACTGTAACTCTGACTAACAGTAACTTATGTGAGGCTCGGTCAGCAGTGACCGGTTCAAGTGTTTGTTTGGACGATTCACTTCAGTTCAAACAGGAGCATCTTTACCTTCGGCACGACTCCGGGACGGACGCTGTTGATCAGAGAACATTCTAGAAGCTGACCTTCCTGTGAGAGACACAAACACTGCGATTACAACAGTTCAAAGTTCATGATCACTGAGCCTGATTTCATTCATTCATAAAGGTGAATATGAATAATAATAATAATCAAGCCAAAGTTCTGCTGATGAGATGACAAACAGAAACTGAATGACAGTGACTGACTATACACACACACACACACACACACACTCACGCACACACACACACGCACACACACACACACTCACACTCACACACACACACACGCACACACACACACACACACACTCACACAGACAGACACACACACACATACGCACGTGCA
>NC_056591.1:23846098-23851098 GCF_018340385.1 Cyprinus carpio | reverse complement strand
ACGCAAACATAGTCAGTTCATCACAGGTGCATCATTAACGGCTCTAACTTCGGCATCCTGTAACGCTGCTTACAAATAATGCACATGTGTATTAACAGAAAGAAAAAGAATAATAGTAATAATAAAAATATATAAAAAGTATTAAGCATGTAGTGCAAAATGAATTAGTGTATGTAAGTGTATAAGTTAGAAATAAAATAAGATAACGTATTAGATTTACAGTCTGAGTAATATAATAGAGTAATATGGCATGTGCTGGACACATCAGATCAGGGCAGGTGAGTGTTTCTCTTCTCTGGTGACAGACAGACACATATTGAGCAGCACACAGCAGTTCTTGTGTTCTCCTCACAGATACCACAGTTTCTTGTTGTGTTTGGTTGTTTTATATGTTTGATGGTTTTTCTTTATTTGATCTCACAACACTGTCCGTGTGTTTGGAGCATTCTGTGAGGAAGTGCAGTTCTGTTTCCATCTGATTCACTCCATCATTGCCTTTCGAGGTTTAATAATAATCACTTATCGTGTCAGACTTTTTATGGCCTTAAATTTGATCAAACCAAATGTAAGACTTTAAGGACACGCAGAAACCCCCCACACAGTCACATGACCTCACTGCATCACATGACTCTTCATGGCGTCTTCCTGGCTATTTAATATCTTCAGTATAATTTTGTCAGAAAACCTTTATCAGTCTGATCAAATAACACGGTTCCGGTTCACTGATCACACTGGAGATGGAAGGGTGAGCACATAGTGGACACTCGATTCATGCACACGAGGGGCAATTTTCTTAAAAATCATCATTCTGTCATCATTTACTCTCAATCACGTCAATCAAACCTGTATGACTTATTTCAGTCAAACACAAAAGGCTTTTGGTCCACATGATGAAAGTTTTTTCCCAGCAATATCTTCTTTTGAGCTCCAGAGAGGAAATCAGTCACGCAGGTCTGCAGGACACGGGTGAGAGTAAACGATGCTGATTTCAGGGTGAACTGTGGCTTTAATGAACAGAAGCAAGCAGCGCTGCCGTCTGATTGGCTACAGATCCTGACAGAAGACAGACATGCTGATAAAGCACATAACACACTAATGCCTCACGTCTGATGGCCCGACGCCGCTCATTACCATCTCGTTTAATTGAGTTAATATAGTCTTACCGGGCCGAGGCTGAAGGTGAAGAGCAGGCAAACAGATGGGCTGAGGACAGCAGTCACTTTCTGGAAAACAGGAAGACACAAGCAAGCGCTGTGAGGAACATGTGACGAGGCTCTCTGACAGCCGCTGTTAAAACAGTGCAGAGAGAGAGAGCAGGTGTGCTGCGCGGCGGTCACATGACCAAACACCTGCTTCATTCAGAGCTGCATCTAGTTAGTCGAGTCACACGTGTTTATATAGCTCTTCATACAATAGAGATCTACAACACACTTCCACAGAAACAATCAGGAAACTACACAATCAGTGGTGCAAACTTCATCAAATATGAAGCAATCATCAGTTCAGTTCAACGTTCATTCGGTGTTTGTTTTTACTTGGCTCACGTCATTTAGTGTCATTAATAAAACAATACAGTTATGAGAAAATAAACCAGTCAGAAATGAAGATGTGCATTTTAAACAAAATAGCTTAGTGTAAATTATAAGAAATAATTAGATAAATGACGGAGATCAGTCAGATGGTTCCTCCATCATTAACATATGACCCGCCCACACCGTGTGAAATACACCAATCATAACGGAGCTCATTAATATATGACCCGCACACACCGTGTGAAATACACCAATCATAACGGAGCTCATTAACGTATGACCCGCCCACACCGTGTGAAATACACCAATCATAACAGAGCTCATTAACGTATGGCCCGCCCACACCGTGTGAAATACACCAATCATAACAGAGCTCATTAACGTATGACCCGCCCACACCGTGTGAAATACACCAATCATAACAGAGCTCATTAACGTATGACCCGCCCACACCGTGTGAAATACACCAATCATAACAGAGCTCATTAACATATGACCCGCCCACACCGTGTGAAATACACCAGTCATAACAGATCCCATTAACATATGACCCGCCCACACCGTGTGAAATACACCAATCATAACAGATCCCATTAACGTATGACCCGCCCACACCGTGTGAAATACACCAATTATAACAGAGCTCATTATCATAAAAAGGTGAAACTAAACTATGGCTAACTTCATGAACTCTCAACATAAAACTCATATAAAAATATATTTAATGTACGACTGGTTAAAGTGTGAGATGTTCTGAAGCGGAAGCCAATCTCCTCCGGATTATCAATCTGTGGAAGATTAAAATAAAGCGTTATAAAACACAAATGATCCGGTTAGATCTCCTGATAAAGCCCTCTGTTCTGTTTGTTCAGTCTGGCAAATCCACTAATGAGTGCTGTTTATTTTTAGAATTTAAGCGGCATTATTTCAGGTAACATCAGACGAGGCGACAAATATTCTCTTGATTAAAGCAGCCGATAATCCCACGGCGGCAGGGGAACGTCAATCCGTTCAGAAACACACACCTGCAAGCGCCGAACATCAGCGAGATCCACGACAGCGTCTTCAGGAACCAGCAGAGACTGAGAGCTTCACTGAGCTCCTGAAGGAACCACAGCACGATCTTCAGCATGAGCCACTGCCCGAGAACAATCTGAACCATTACAATCACACGGCATCATGGGAAACAGCACTGCTCACAATCTGACAAATAATGTCTGTAGTTTAGATGGCGATCCACTTCTAACGGGGAGGAGAAGCACTTGATGTAGCTGCTGAGGTCAAAGGTCGTGTGTTCAGTATTTCAGCACTGATGCATCTGTCATTCTGAGGAGTCTGAGTCTGAAGCTCGGTCCTCCAGAAACATCAGCTAAACCACACAGTGTGCTGAGCTGCCTCCTGATGTTCAGTCTGCTGCAGCGTTCATACTGTCACTGATCTCGTCCAGCTCTAATCTGATACATCAACATACTGATACACATTAACAACATGATTTTCGGTGGAGCTGCTCTGAAACATAATTGAAATATAATTGGCTTAACTGTCTGATCCCGAGACTAACGCAGCTGATCTTCCCATAATGCAGTGCTTCTCGTAGCTGCTGGGATATGAACTGTGAATTGTTTTAGCTTCTTTCTTTGTTTGCATCACTGAATTACTATTTTCTTGTGTATAGCTGTAAAGCTGCTTTGAAACCTGTACTGTACAAAGCGTTATAGAAATAAAGTTGATTGACCCTTCATTCCTGACGCAGTCACGTGACCCATGGAACAGATGATTACATACTAGTGACTTCACAAGCCCCGCGGGACGCGCGTGGGGTCACAGGCTCGTGCGCGTCTCCGGCGCCTTCAGGAGTCACGTTCTGAGCTCTAACACGAAGGTCGACAGTTTAATTGGACGTGCAGATTGCGTGCGCACGCGCGGCTCCCAGCAGAGCCGTGACTGAACCTGTTTCACGGGGGGCTGCAATTAGAAAGAGCAGTAATAGCTCCGGCTTCACTCTGTTCGACACTATTTTTAGCCGAAGCTCGTCGTCCAGGAACCCTGATGCTTCTGCTGACTGTTCTACAGAGACGCTCGCAGGAGCACGGCATGATGGGAGATCTCGGGCCGGCGGGGGGGCAGTAATCTCTCCTTCCGCCGCAATAATCGCTTCAGGATGCACAAATTCACTCTGTCCAGTCATTAATAGTTAAAGTGTCACGCCGTGCGACTGAAACACACTCAAGATCCAGACAAAACACAGATCTGAGTCCGATTCTCAAGCGCTCGATTCAACTCAACATCCATTCCTTTAGAAACATTTCAGGAAAATTAAATCTCTAAACTAACTCTCAGTTAAAGTGCTGAACTGTACAGCGAACTCGCTCAGTTCAAACATTTAAACTGCACACAAGGCAGTTATATCAACCTTTTAAACATATAATTGCTTCTACTCCAATTGGTTGTTGAAATAGAAACATTTAGATATTAGTGTTCATTTCATTAACCAAAGCGATGACGGAATTTTTTTTTTCACATGAGTAAGACGAGACAACAATAAGTTCAATAAACGATAACTGCGACTTTATCAACATGCAATATCGCTGACGGTTAAAGACGAGACTAAAATGTATTTAATAAAACAAAAACTATAACAAAATGTATTTTAATTTTTTCGTTGAAAAAGAGGAGACAAAATATTATTGGACTGCTGTACGCGCCAGATATCAAGAGCTCAAATCCACAAATCAGAGCTTCTCTGTTAAAATCATACATTTTCTGCCCGGTGTTTTGTTTATTTTTTGCAATCTGGCAACCATGTCCAAATTGTTTGTTTTTACCAGTTTTCATCTAAGTCTTTGATATTAATTGATATATTAAACAGCCCGTAATAAATCAGTACACGTTCTGTTGATTTGTGCTCACTGGTGAAAGTGCAGTACCTGAAATGGAAAAATACATTTCTCAAACGACAACAATCTTATAGATTATAATTTTAAGTAAACATAATTTTTATCAGTTTAACTATGATACAGCATGACGAAAATGTGATGGAAAGTCTCCACTGACTAAAACACTAAGACATTTATTCGACTAAAACTTCACTAAACACAAACAGGACAAACTTGACAAAATATGATCATAACTAAAAAAAATAATAATACATCTGCCACAGAACTAAGACTAGACTAAAAATGTCTGACAAAATTAATACTAGTGTCAGCACATATTAAAGAGCAGCAAAACCACATTCAGGGACTGTATCTTGTGATAAAACAGACAGAATTTAAAAGCTGAGAATTTGTTTCATAACTAACAAAGCACAGCGATTATTGTGATCATGTTCTGTTCACGCGTCTGAAAACAGCACAGATTCAAAGACTGAGGTTGGGATTGAAGTATCAATATCTGCTCATCAAAATGACAATCAATTAAAATCAACATTTTCAACCCAGTCCTAGTATGAGAATGGAGATTATCACA
>NC_056591.1:23806098-23838598 GCF_018340385.1 Cyprinus carpio | reverse complement strand
TTGAAAAACAATGTTTTTCTTCCACATCACATTTTTGTACAATAACATGAAAGCAAATGAATCACTTGATGTCTTTATGTTTCATGTCCACGTGTTGTTATATTATTAAAAACTGAATTCATACAAAGTCTAAATTGTGGCAGAACGGTCCATGATAACATGTGTGTGAATTTAGAGCCTACATTTCATATTAAAAGACTTCAAGAGCTGTTTAAAATCATTAATAGACTGACAGTAAGACTCGTCTAAACATACATGACAGTCCGTCTAAACACATACGCATATTTAATTCCACATAAGCTGCAAGTTCTTGTGAAAACTACATGTTTTAAAAGTAAGAAAAAGAGGAAAATTATTTTTAACATTGTTCAAGTAAGTCATCCAGTCTTCACACTAAAAGGTGCACATTAATTCAGGGAAAACTCGACAGCATGTGAAGTACAAAACATGTTAAAGGTGCTACACACTCAGAGCGGCGTGCCGAAGACTTTCTCTGACGATCGCTCCTCCACTTCTTCGTGCTTGAGCTTCCCCGTCACGGTGGAAATGGGGAGAAAGTCACTGTCTCGGCTTAACTTGTCTTTACAAGCAGCAGAATCCTGCACGAATTCTTGGATTTCCACTGGAAGCCTCCGAAACTTGTCCTGATACTTCTGGTCCAGCTCGCTCTGAAGCTGCGGAAGAAAGCGGTACAAAATCAGACGAGGAACTCATCGGGAACAGAACCCTCCAGATCAGAGCATCTCAACTGGCTTCGCTTCAGATTTACTGCACTGATGCGTGTTTAACATTGAGTTTTCTTTGATCTTTCGCTGTTTTTCCACCCATTTATAAGTCTGTTTCGCTATCGTAACAACAAATGTAACAGCAGGGAAAAACAAAGCCATATTTCTGGGTCGTGATCCACCAGTTGAGAAGCTCTGATCTAGAGCCTAATCACAAAGCAGATGTGAAGCCAGTGAGAGAATACAGCGCTGTAACATGAATAAGCACACGGATAAAACAGCAAAATAAAGCTGCACCATGTTAGAATGAGTCACACCGACCGCAGGGGAGTAAAACCACAGCCTGAGGTTAAAGGTTCAGATAAGAGACGATCTCAGAAGATCAACACGATTTCATCTCACTCAGCTTCTGCCAGCTCTGGGAGAGACGAGTATCCTGTTTTTCTCCAGGCACAGACTCCCCTAGTGATTAAAGATGTCAGAATTGTATTCATTCTGACCCAATAATTGCTTTACTGCTTATTTGACTGGTTAACTACCCCGCTCGCTCTCCTGGGAACGGTGTAATTAAAGAAAGAACCAAAGATGATTGTGTCAAAGACTGATTTCGAATGATTTGCGCTCGCTGGTGATCTGAGAGCGCCTCTGATCTCTGCTTGCGCCGGTTAACCCTCAGAACAGGTTTAGTTCTTCCATGCACTGCTTCGAGGTGGTTAATTCAGGAAGGTACAAGGGAAGCTTTATGTACAGGTCTTTACCAACACAGAAAACAAAAACTATCATCAGCCATTTCCACTGAGCGCTACACTTGCACAGCCCAAATCCTCAAACCGGTTTAGCATCGTCACCACACGCCCGTCATCTCAAAGGTCACCTTCTAGAAAATCATATTTTCAGCCGGCTGATAGCGACACGCCACGGCCAGATGGTTCCAGGCGGCGATGGAGCGGCCGCCCGCACAAAGCCCGACCTACTTAGGGGAAGGACATCTGCTGTCCCCCTGCTGGCCAGCACACAAAGGCCCTGGATTAAACACGCCACAGTCTCTGGCACACGCATGAGCGTCCTGCGCCGACTCTTCGCCAAGATACCCAACTGTGTTTGACGCTGAGCTGCGACTCCTGTCAACCGCGCGGATGCCACGTCTTTATCACCTAGTGTCGGTGTGGAAACAGAGGTAATTAAAAGTTAGGAGGGAGTCATCAAGGCTTCAACTAGACACGGTTACACTGCTCCGCTCTTGGTTAGTTGTGTTAAGATTAATATGTTTGTAAGGTTCTCTGGCTCTGCTCCTCCATGTTTCATCCAGCATATACACATCTATACCGTCTTAACCAAATCAAGCATATGAGTTAGTTCTTTAATAAGTAGCCCTTCTCGCTCAGTATATGTGCCAAACAAACAGGCGTCCTACAAACAGAAACTCTGAGCCATTCATTTCACCTAATAAACATAAAAATACATCAGAAACGTGACATCAGTCGAGGTCTCTGATCACGCTTCAGACACATTTACTGTAAGAGCCGCAGTCAAGAAGAAGAACGAATCAGGCCACTTTGAATTACAAACACTGACAGATCCAACGTCTCTTCAAGCAGCAGAGCTGAGAAACACCTCAAAGCCCTGAAGTCAGCGGGCCGCCCCGGATTCACCGACCTAAAGAGACCATTCCAGTTTCTGTTCCCTCCCGACTCGTAGTTAAAAATGTCTTTCCTCAAAAGACTCGTCATCTGTCAACAAACCACACTCGCGTCCAACTCCTCCGCTCTCTTAGAGCACTCTGGGAGGAGAATGACCTTCTTCAACATCTGTCCTAATTCTGGCCCGCCATCGAGGGATGCCAAGCTTCTGAAATCTAGATTGGGCAGAGATTGAATTACTTTAGCGGAAGCGTTCCCGTTTCACACTCGTCATGTCATCACCCGCAGGTGTGTGTTCACGAACGCTCACTAACAGACTGACTCTGTGACTCCAGACCCATCAGCATCCGATGCATGACACCACACGCCTGCAGAGACTCGATCATCAGCAGCGTTTGATTACTAGTGCTGAACAATCCCTCGGCCGTCTTTCCTCTACGAGAGCAGGTTATTTCCAGCCGGATCGCGGTGTGTTTGTGCTCCTCGGGTCTTTATCGAGTGACAGCACTTCCCCTGGCGAGAATCAGGAGGGTCGTGTGAATTATTAATGAAGAGCCGCTCACATCAAACACGGGAGAAGCGCGGCCACAGCGAGAGCGAGGGAACGCTGGAGCGACTGAGGCGTGTGCCAGCGGGAGCCCAACCGAACGCAGCGCCTCTGACCGAGCCTCAATCTGCTCCTCGAGTCTCACAGACGTCTCCATCTGTCTCTCGCTCGCCGTCTACTGCAGTGCTGCGCTTCTGCCAAGATCAGATGCTTTTTTGGACAATACTATGATTGCAATACCACAGTATTTTTTTTAACATTACAATGGCAATGAAGGACTAGTTCAATTCATCATTTACTGTCCCTCATGTCTTCTCAAAAGCATGCGTGGTTATTTTTGTCCTTTGGAAGACTGAAGGAGAAATTAAAAATAACAGTAAAAACACTGTAAAAATGCCACGATACATGAAGTCAAAGAGTGTCACGGTATAATAAATAAATAAACAAGTGCTGTGACACTGTCCTCTGCAGGAGAGCATTATTCCAGGAGCGTCCTCATGTTGGGCCTCCTGCTCTGGTTATTATGGGGTTAAGAGCGGATGAGTGTTGCCATGGCGATGGCACAGCGCTCCTGTTTGTGAAGTCATACGACTATTTGTGCTGCTGTCGCGGCCTGCAGCTCCATTCAACATCAACACGCTTTCAGAGAGAAACACATCTGCCACCCTGCGAACAAAACATCACAAGACCAGAAGTGTAAAAATACCCCAGAAACACACAGCTCACCCACAGAGGCGTCGCGTTAGCATGAATAACACGGAGCACGTTCCCTCATCGCGCTCACCTCGCTGCGAAGTTCATGAAACAAACACCAAAGTGAACCTGAAAGTCAGATCTAATCAGCCTGCGACACGCTGCGTGCGTGATTCCCGCCGGCTGATCTTATTGGAACGTTAGCGGGACGCTAACACGCACACGCTGAGCTGTGACAGCAGCTTATTTCTATTTAAACATCAACACGTTCTCAAAAACGTATATAGGCTGCTGCTGGCAGAGTAGCTAAACTAGCTGTCAGCTTGCGGTGAAATCTCTCAATGCTTTCATCAGCTGAGAGCAGAGAGGGTTCTGCAGGTCTCTGAAGACCCGGGATGCTTATAGCTGTCCATTAGTGCCTGATCCAAGCGTAAAAATAGGTCAGGCCTCTCTCTCTCGCTCATGTTCTTACAGAGGGCAGGATTTCAGCTTCGTCCTGGTTACTTTATCTCCAAACTGCTTCCTGATTCAAACACAAGCACAGATGAGACCTGCTTCTGACGCCACTGCGACACGGCTGTGAACGAGGTCACGTGTGTGGCGTGTTCCTGACAGAATAACTCCTGAAACATGAGTCTGATGGGAAGCAAAGCCCAGATGGACTGATGCTGCATGATTTATGAGTCTACTGTGAAGCAGGACTCTCTCTGAAGTGTTGAAGTGCACTCTGACGCCCTCTCGTGACGCTGAGCTGAACTGAGGCTCCAAACACATCTACAAAGAGAAAAACTGCACTAACACATCTGCTTCTTCACAATCACTGGCTGGAAATTAGGACTGCTACATTCTCGATGTTTAATTCATCAACAGCCTGACAATGAAGTTACGTAGTTCATGTTCTCTGACCAGATTAAAGTTCCTAGGTGTAAGAAGTGCTTTTCTCTTAAAGTGATAGTTCACCAAAAAAAAAAATCTGTCATCAACTCGTTCAAATCTGTATGACTTTTGATATTGAGCATTTTTTTGTCCACATGATGAAAATCAGTGTCGTCTGATGTTGTTTGGTTCTTCCATCATTCCTCAAAATAACGTTGTGCTCCACTGAAGAGTCACAGGTTTGGAGCGACACGAGGGAGAGCAACTGAGACAGAACGGTCATTTTTTGGATGGACTATCTCTGTAACAAAATGCAAAAATAAAACAAACCAGAACATACAGTGTACACACTGTATATCACCTAACAAGGCACAAACACACACACATGTTCAAGACTAAAGATAGTACAGTGTAAGCAATCATGTTAACAATATTCCACTCAACAAACCCCAATCCCAACAACTCGTCCCAGTGAAGCTTGTCTCTTTGTTCACTTGTTTGCTGTGAAAACAGTCTATAAAGCAAGCGAAAGCACAGTCAGAACCTAAAGCCACATTAAATCCAGACACAGTTCATCAGTGAGTCTCCCTCCATTTATAACATTCATCTGAAGAATCAACAGCAACGAAGCCTGCAGACCGCTGCTGCTGCTCCAGTAACGGTGTATGATGACGACACGTCACTGACCAGCAGATAAACACACGGCTGTAACCGTGTTAACATCCCAGCCGATCATGACAGCATGTGGCGTGTTTCAGAGCGTGACTCGAGTCTCACCGTCCTGAAACCTCTCTGTTTGTCATATTCATTAGCTTTATTTAGGACTCAGTACCACTGGCTCATTCTGAGTGTGCAGAGGCCAGTCAGCGTCCGCTGAAGCGATTCAGTCGACGTCACCAGCAGAAAACTATCACACACTGCGGCTCAGTGCCAGCAGTGCTGCAGTATTTCTGCTGAAACACAGATCACGTGTGATGATGAACCATACACACGCTCAGCAGAAGAGCGCGCGCACAAACACACACACACACACACTCAGCAGAAGAGCGCGTGCACAAACACACACACACACACACACACTCAGCAGAAGAGCACGCACACACACACACACACACTCAGCAGAAGAGCGTGCACACACACACACACACACACACACACACACACACACACACTCAGCAGAAGAGCACGCACACACACACACACACACTCAGCAGAAGAGCACGCACACACACACACACACACTCAGCAGAAGAGCGCGCGCACAAACACACACACACACACTCAGCAGAAGAGCATGCACACACACACACACACACACACACACACACTCAGCAGAAGAGCACGCGCACACACACACACACACACTCAGCAGAAGAGCACGCACACACACACACACACACAAGTTTGTTTTTATGAAAACTGGGGACATCCCATAAGCGTAGTGTAATGTACAAACTGTATATTCTGTGGTCCTACACCTAACACTACCCCTTACAGGAACCTTTGTGCTATTTCAGATTCTCAATACACTCCAGTCTGTGTGATTTATATGCGTTTTGAACATTTGGGACATGGAGTAATGTCCTGAAAAGTCACCTTCTCCGTGTTATACCTGTGTCATACCCATGTCAGTATACAAATCCGTGTCCTGATATGTCACAAAAACACACACACACACACACACACACACACACACACTCACTCACTCACACACGGACACACACACACTCGGCAGAGGAGCGCACGCACACACACACACAGAGTTACACACACACACACACACACACACACACACACACACACACACACACTCGGCAGAGGAGCGCACGCACACACACACCACACACAGAGTTACAACCACACAGAAACACACACACACACACACACATACACACTCACTCACTCACTCACTCACTCACACACACACACACACACACTCAGCAGAGGAGCGCACGCACCCGCACTGCACGCACTGCAACCGCACGCACACACACACACACACAGGTCAGTAAAGCTGGTTATTGGAAGATGGGTGGATGAGGATGTTATGATCCAGAGTTTGGGTTTTGGTTAATTTGAGCAGCTCAGGAAACACAAGCATTAACCTGAATGTCAGATGAGTATCTGTGATGAACTGAATGCTGGGATGCAGCACTGCTTACCTTCCACTTCCTGTGAGCCGTCCTCCTAAAATAACAGTGACAGTGAGGAGACACGAACACACCGCAGGTATATGTGTGTGTGTGTGTCTGTGTGTATCTATCTGTGAGTGTGTGTGTGCACACTCTTCTGCTCAGTGTGTGTGTATGTGCGTGTGAGTATCTGTGTGTGTGTGTGTGTGTGTGTGTGAGAGTGTGTGTGTGTGTGTGTAAGAGAGTGTGTGTGTGTGTTTGTGTGTGTGTGTGTGTGTGTGTGTGTGTGTGTGTGTGTGTGTGAGAGAGAGAGAGAGAGAGAGAGAGAGAGAGTGTGTGTGTTTCTGCAGTGTTTTAAACTCCCCCAAACACGTCATGAATCTCTACAGTGGCTCGTACCTTTGGTTTGTCATCCAGGATTTGCTGTCGAATATCTTTGTGTTTTTCCAGCAATCTCTCCAGTCGTTTGTCCTGAGCTTCTTCCAGCTGGAAAACACACAAACATGCACACGCTCACAGACGTGTTCCAGTACATGCAATCTACACGTGACAGAGAAGCGATGAATATTTCGGCAAAATACTGCCATGCGAGATTTTCATGAACACAGAAACACAACTAACAACTAACCCTCAAACAGCAACAACTGACTGGTTGATAGAACTCTTCACGCACACAGACGCTGATCCAGTGGTTTCTCCCAGAGCTTCTCAACAGCAGACAGACCACACTACCAACATTATTTATCATACAAAAGCAGCAAAAATACCCTTACAATAAAATATTATGCAGGATCACAGTCCTGCTGCTGTTCTGAATATAATCACAGCTGTGATTGGCTGCAGCTGATCACGTGACTGACGTTCTGATTAAATACAGCAGCTCAATAAACTACAAGTGCACACTATAATTACACACAATCTTCCATGAAACTACTCAATAAGACACAATTCACTGCTTCATAAAGACAGTCATTTGCTGGCACCTACAGGTGTCATGATGTAACTGCAGGATCAGTCACAGTAAAATCTACATTTAATCAAATAAAATAATCTTCCTCCTGGTAGCCAGTAATTCACAGCACAAAACACACAACGTGTTACAAAGTACAAACCATGTTTTATCTTTAATAACCTAAAGTCTGTTTTACTGTGCAAGCTATTCATGATTAGTTGCATTATATTATTTGCATTTATCTTGTTTTTTTCTGTAGACAGTCTGGCCAGAAGAGTTGAGCTAAGAGAAGCGCTGATGGGAACACACACTTCCAATTTAGAGGCGAAACCCATGTTGCTTGCAAAAACATTCATTTTTCAGAATATATGGCTAGTTTTGAAAAAAGGTGGACTGAGTAATTAAAGCATTTACCAGCAGGGGTTAACTAGTCCTTGGTGATCAGTATCCACTCACCCGTTTGATGGACTGCACCACCTCGTTCACGTGTGATCTGTTCATCTCCATCTTTTTCCTACAAAACAGAATTATTTTTCCTTTCAGTGTCAAGCATGTCTAATCTTTATCACACTGGCCACTAGCAGATGACCGTGTGTTTTGGATCAACATCTTCTTTTGTTGGTCCTGGTGAATATTCCTGCTCAACACATTCCAACTCAAACTCTGCTCATCAAGTACTGCTAAGATGATTGTTGGTAAGAATGATGCCCTGCTCAGAGGAGAACTGGCCCCCGACTGAGCCTGGTCTCTCCCAAGGTTTTTCTCCATTTCTGTCACCGATGGAGTTTTGGTTTCTTTGTCTTGTTTAGTTGCGGACACTTGACTGATTGCACAGACACTGTTGAAGAGAGCTGAACTGGATGATGACATCACTGAATCATCAATGAACTGACTTTAGCTGAAAAATGACACTTTGCTATTGTCTTCTTGCATCATTGACAAACTGTTTTCCTGTTTGACTCTGTAAAGCAGCTTTGACACAATCAGTGTTGTATAAAGCGCTATAGAAACAAAGGTGACTTGACTTCAAGCCTCAAGCCAAAATCAAGCTGTAAACTCTGATTGGTTGGCAGAGATGATGAAGACCCACACAAAGACTGGGTTAAATCACTCACTCCTCAGTCAGAGTCTTCTCCAGCGTTCGGGCTTCTTGAAACTTCTCCTGTCGTCTCTTGTCCATCCTTTTCTTCAAGTCTTTGTTTTCTCTGAAAAAACCCCAAATCATAAGATATTTAGAAGGACAGTGTTGTCCAAACATCAGACCACAGACTTTCATTAAACGGACAAAGACATGTTTCAAAAAAATGTTTGTGTTTCACTGAAAAAGAGTCACAGGTTTGAAGGACATGAGGAGAGTAAATGATGACAGAGTGGTGATTTGTGGCTGAACGATCCCTTTAATATCTCTAGAGCAGTGATGCGGACTTACTTCTCACACAGATCCTTCAGTTTCTTCAGCTGGTTATTCTGACACTCTTCTGCCACAGCCATGAGCTTCTCAACAAGCTACACACAAAAAGAAGGCCAACATGTAGGTAAGTCAACATCTGATGAGCAGCACATGCTAACAAGACAGCAAACGCAATCTGATTGGCCGACTTCTCAAATCCAATCAGCAGTGATGGACAGAACTAAGTCCCGCCCTTTATTTGTTGCATATGAATGTGTGGAGACTCAGATGTGTGTTTGACCCTGGCCTGCAGTGTCAGCGACTGACTGTTCCTCGTGTCCCACATCAGCAAACCAAGAGAAACAACACACACACACACACACACACACACACACACACTGTGTACATGACCTAGACTACCAAACACCAGCACACACACACACACACACAGACACACACACAATCACACACAGACACACACACACACACTGTTTACATGACCTAGACTACCAAACACCAGCACAATAAGCTGCCATCTGTACCCAAGGTTCTCAATGGTAGATATCAATGACTGATATTTTAAAGTCTTAGAGCAGTAAGAGTCCTCCATAAACAAGTCAAAGGCACATGACATCTCAAATAGTCTAACTGTTTTGTCATTTTGAGAGACATTAATGATAACTGGTGTATTAGCAATTCCTAGAAAAGTGTTTGCAGGTGAGTTAAACCATTCAGACTGTACAGTACTGTGTTTGAAGATCTGCTCATCAGCCACGCAGGGGGTCTGAGCAGCAATGAGGTCCACAAGTCTGTCATGTCTGGCAGTATATAGTCCTTTAAATGATGAATAGCTGTTCATGATGTGGGCTACTGACTCCAGGTGTTGAGGAGGGTCATGCAGCAGGCAGAGGCGGGAGTGGACGGAGGGAAACCACAGATGTAGGTTGTATTTTGTAACCTGTAAACAGGCTTTTACACAGAAAGTGAGGATCTCCTCACTGATGGAGGCATTGCTGTAAATGGTGTGTGATACAGAGTGGTCCAGGCAGAGCAGTTTTAGATTGGACCAGAACTCCATATTCTGGGCTCTTTGAATAGATGAGAGAGTCTGCCTTGATGTACTAGGCTGGAGCAGGTGAACAATGTTGTTATGGAGCAGCCTGGCTTCCACGATGATGGACGTGTCCTCTACGACTGCATCAGAGACCTCTACAGGTCAGTAGTGGGAGGTCCTCTTCAGTTCAGCACCTGTCCTCCAGCACAGGTCGTTAAGTCTGGCCAGTCTGATGACACACCAAACCCCTGTCCCCTCCATCCAGCTCTCCACTGGTCTTTCTTTAAAACCCAGGAAGCTGTCTTCCCCACCGCATGCGTGTGGCACCTTCTGTCTTTTAAAATCCAGCAACAAGGATGCTCTGGCCATTCGCCCCACGCTGACATCTTCACAGTTTAGCGTGTAGATAAGGTGAGACTGTCTTGTGGCTATGTGCTCCCACATGCAGCCCCCGTCCTGTCTTTTCTGGAAGATAAAACATCTTGTGGAATGTGTGTTGAGACAAAGCCATTTCCTAACCACGTTTACGGTTTTGTTGTCCATTTCACGCAAGACATTTGCAAAAAGATGTTGAATTTTAGAGAAAGCTATGTCTCTTATTGCTTGCACGTTTAGAGTAAAGGATAAAGGTGATGTGTCAGTGAGATCCAGTCTGGTCATAAACTGATGTGCTTGCAGACTCCATTCTCCAGCGATGTTAAACTTGTGACCCAGGTAGCTGTGGGTCTCATGTCTAGTACACACTCTGAGTGGCTGGTCTTAGATGGTGAAAGAGGGGGGTTGGTCGGCCCTTGATCGACACCAACGGTTGCCACCGCTCCTCCTCTCACAGAAAACTGCACATTTACTGTGCTTTACTTGTAGGCCAGACCATGTCAGGAATCTGTCAGTGCATGACAACATGTTTTTAATCACGCCTTCATCTCGGGATGCGACGGCCACATCACCAGCATAATCCTGGACTGGGTTCGGTGACAGGACGTGGGGCGGGGCATGTGTACAGAGCCATTTTAGCCACTGATTTATTGTAATGATAAAGTTTACAGCACTCACTCCATGGACAGCCAGTTTTGATTCCTACTTCAAGTCTGGTGAGGTCTTTTCCACAGATCACTTGCAGGTAGGAGTCACTATATTAATCTTTTATTATGTCTACATAGATCTTAGGGAGATGTATCTCTTCCAATGCGTCAATCATGACTCTGTGAGGCAATGTGCCAAAGACATCTCTGAAATCTAGGAAGTCAATGTATAGCTTAGCAGATTCATGCTTAAAATCGTCAATTGCAGGTTTTAAGCAAAAAACATGCTCATTCATGCCTTGTCGCTCATTAACCAAACAGGTGTTAAATATGCTTTTCAATATGTAGCAAGATGTTTTCCTAGTGGCTTTCAGATTCTCGTAAGTTACACCATCTGAGCCGCTGGCTTTATTATTGGGCATATTTACAATTACTTTCTCAATCTCTTCTATTGTAAACACTGATGTAGGTGGCGGCGACTCAGTCATTATGTTGTCTAAGTCATCCTTCCACGGGGGTAATTCAAGCGTGATAGTAGTTGGATCGGACTGGCATTTATTCCGATAATTATACACTTGCTCAGTGTTATCAAGATCAAGTGGTGGCGTGGGAAACATGCAGTCATTTAGGATAATGTCAATCGTTAGTTTGTTTTTGCCTACCTTTTGAGGGTTTCTCTGATGCTGTCTTGTGGCAGAGGCAATCGCTGGTCGTGTCACCTCCCGCAGGTACCGGGTTTGCAACAGGGTTTGATTTGGATCGCACATCATCCAGTGGCAAAGTCCTTAAAATCCGCACTACATACTTGAGTAACGGTAGTCCCAATTGTGTTCCATCTGTACGTTTTATGGAAAATATTCCAGAAGGCCCCATTAAGAACTGTAAACAACCTTCACTTCCTGAAACCTCCAGTGAGTACAAAGTTTTGTTTTTCTTGTAATTGTTTTGTATCCAGGCCTTTCCTAAATTGTCTTTCGTGATACTGGAAATTTATCCATTCGTTTTCTGTTAGCAATCGTTCATAATCCGTGAACTCTGTAGATGGAATGTTACAGGCCGACGGTAGATGTTCAGGGGTTAAATCCAGGACTTTGCCGGCGGTGCTTGTAAATTTTACCGCTTCGTATCGGCTACTTAAAGGCTACTTTGATAGATGTTATCAAACACATAACAAAGAGTGCTGTGCGTAAAATCATGTCTGAAAAATCTCTACATTTACAGCGGCAGTTACGACGGGTGTTGTGTGTGCGGTGTCTGTTCCTCACACACACACACACACACACACACACACACACACACACAAACACACAAACACATTCTGTATTATTTATAAGCCCTTATAATGTGATTAAGGTGGTTGAAGCACATGTAACTCATTCTACTGACTTGTAGCCTGCATGTTCACTTCAAACAACTGAAAAAATGATTCTTATGAACCGGTTCTTTCAGACAAATGTTCAGGAAGACTTAAGATGTTCATGAAATAAGAATGTGTAGCTAAAATATCACAAATGACAATTTACTACTGTAAAAAGTAGCAGTAGTAATTTAGTAACAAAACGAATCCCAGTAAAGCTATGTAGCATGTGTATGGGATTTGCACAGGTTCCCTTTGTTTCACAGTGATTATGGCATGATCAGCATCAGCGTGACACACAGGGAGTAATCACCAGTTTGACGTGCTCTCGTTTGAGGTACTTCTCGCTGTAGAACTGCTCCTGTCTGAGCATGAGGAGCTGCTGCTGCTGCTGCTCCTTCAGTTCACTCAGTTTCTCACATCTCTCCTGCTCCAGCAGATCCTGATCCTGATCCGACACACACCTGCGGGAACACAGCGCAAGACGACGGGATCCGGGCAGATGGCAGGCCGGTCTCAGAGAAACTCACCTCTTCTGCAGCGCAGACCTGCGCCGGAGGAAGTCGCTGCGCAGCTGCTTCTGTTTGGACGCGTGCTCGTTGATCAGCTCGCTGGTTTTCTTGTTGTGTTTCCTCATGAGCTCCTTTAGTTCTTTGTACTGCCTCTTCTGCTCCCGCAAATAAGCCTTCAGCTGTTTCAGTTCATCTACAGTCTGAGCGTCCACCTCTGACACACACACACACACACACACACACACACACACACACAAGTGTTATCATGAGATCCTGGAGTAAAACTTTATAGCTTGATTCGTAATTGATTAACTTTGCAACACTGACACTGTTATTGAACTGAACTGATCTGAATAATCACACTCTTGTCTTCTGCAGAGCTGCTTTGCATGAACTGATGAATTTTGCAACATTAACACTGTTTACTTCTGTGAAGGTGTTGTGAAGCAATCTGTATTGTATAAATCACATCAGAAATAAATATGACTTGACTTAACCTCCTACATTAAAGGGCTCTTCTGGTGTATTTGAGGCGCTCACATCATCGTTTCCACCTGATTAACATCCGTCTCGGTGATCCGATCACCCGAACACAAGCGGTCACAGCTGAGATCAGATCATCAGAGACGGATGTGAACTAGGGCTGGGCGATGTGACGATATTATCGTATATCGATGATGTCTCGTAAGTGTGGAGATGTCGATGTCAACAGTCAGGTAACAGACAATTATCGACATTATCAGAAAAAAAAAGTCAAATGATATACCTAGTAAGTTGCAAAAAATATTTGACATAGCCCAAATGGTAAACATAGTGGTTTTTTTGAATGATTGAATGAAATAATTTAGTAGAAGGGTTGGGAATCGAAAAGCTATTCCAATTTCGGAAATCAGATCAGATGCATAAGATCAGGAATCAAATTACTTCTTATAAAATTACATTTAGATTCTGTTTTCTGTGTTGTGGAACACACACACACACACACACACACACACACACACACACACACACACACACACACATTCACAAAGCACAGGCACAAAAGCCGCCTCACACAGGAACACTGGACTGAGCTCTTTCTCACATTCTTACACATTTGAATGAACAAATACACACAGAATTATATAAAAATATCCCATAAATACAATCGGTTATGACTTAAACATAAAGAGTTGAGAAAGAAAACAATGGTGGCCAGTCATTATAATGTTAAAGAACAAAATAAATGAATCTTGACTGAACACTTTTGTAACCTCAGTTTAGATTTGATTTGCTCGGCGCTGACTACTGTAATGTGCATCTGTGTATGCGAATATTCTGGAGATGTATTACAATATAATTTATCCTTATTTAGGATATGATCTGCAGTTTAATAAACAGAAAAAATACCAGACTGTATAATGATGAAAAACCACAAGCATGACAGGTATAATTAAAATACGCAAATCCCTTTAGCGCACATTTCAGTGCAATATTTTTTACAGATTTTTTTTTAAACCATGTATACAATATAATTATGTTTAATTAAGCTGAGATATAGCACTATAAATTCTTCATTCATTTGCAACAAAACTATAACGCTTCGAAGCTCGCCCCTCAACACGCACAGCCCAACGCTGAATATTATATTTTGGGGATTGTGCTTTTGTTTAATTAAATATGAATTTTATATTTTGGTGTGCAAAAATGAAATTTTAATTACCCTGCTTCTAAATAAATAAAGCAGTTATTTTTATTTCATTAAAAACGGGCCAAAAAACACCTCCGAACTAGTAGACTACCAGAAAGGGGAAAAAAAAAACAATGTTTTTGCTCAGAATTCGTTTTTAATCACTGCATGATTTTAGTCATACATGATAAATATCAAATACGTTATAATTGAACTACAAACGTTATAACTTGACTACAAGTTTAAAAACAACGCTGCAATAGTTATAATTAAGGAAATTAAACTTACCATCATGAAATGTGTCTACACAGGCGATAATGCCAAAAAGAAAGAGAAACATCTATATTTTATTCAAGACATTATTTTATGACATCAACATGCATTCATCATTATTACAATCACCGCCAGAATGTCCAACTTCAACATGATGAACTTAAAATTGAGTTCTATTATTTTATTACAATTCATTTCAAACACAAATTTGATAAGAACAGAGGGGAAATTATTAGCAACACAAAAATAAAAGCAAGGCTAATGTTTTCTGTTAGTTTAAGCACAAACTAAGAAAAGTAAAACCAAACTTTGTGGCAATAGTTAAGACCAAACTGAACCTGGTGTGTGTTAGTGTCTCCAGTATAGCGGGGGGGGTTGTTTGGGGGGGCGAGGTGGAGGGGGACTTCGGTAGACAATATTATCGGATGTAACGATATTTTTAAAGGCGATTATCGATAAGATATTTTTGACATATCGCCCAGCCCAGGAGCATAGATTACGCCGGGGACGTGCCCCCCCACTTTTGATATCACATAAATTCGTCCCACACTTTTTCAGATAAGTGTTTTCACATAGAGGTTTTCAAGAGCTGGTGTGAATAAATATAGATTTAGACCAAAGAGACAGGATAAACCATTGTTTTCAAAGAAAAACGGAAACGTTTGGAAACATGAAGACATTAAACATACGATTGCGACAATATATGTTTTATTTGTGTTTTTCAAGTCATCTCCAGGTAATAAATAAAGTATATGAACAATGCAGTGCTAATTAATATAGCATTTATTACAGTATAGAAACTATTCTTCCTTATTATGTGATTAAAAAGTGTTTGTAGTATATAAACATTAACAAATCATTATTATTGATTATTGTCCAGCAGTTATCTGATTTCTAAGCCAATAAAAAGCTAGAAATTAGAGAAAATAATAAAGTTGCCTATACACTACCAGTCTAAAGTTTTTGAACAGTAAAATTGTTAATGTTTTTTAAAGAAGTCTCTTCTGTTCACCAAGGACGCCAAAGTACAGCAAAACAGTAACATTTTGAAATATTTTTAGTATTTAAAAAAAGAGTTTTCTATTTGAATATATTTTGAAATGTAATTTATTGTGATTTCAGCATCATTACTCCAGTCACACAATCCTTCAGAAATCACGCTGATATTCTGATTTGCTGCTCAGAAACATTTATTATTATGATGATGTTGAAAACATCTGAGTAGAATTTTTTCACGTTTCTTTGATGAATAGAAAGTTCAGAAGAAATTTCTGAAGTAGTTATGTTTTGTTTTATTATATATGTATTTTTTGTCACTTTTGATCAATTTAAAACATGCTTGCTAAATAAAAGTATTAATTTTTATAATTTATTTTCTGAAAAATAAAACTATATTGACTCTGAGCTTTTGAATGTTATAATGTATTGTTACAAAAGCTTTTTATTTCACATAAATGCTGCTCTTCGGATCTTTCTATTCATCAAAGAATCATGAAAAAAAATGTACTCAACTTTTTCTTGAGCAGAATATCATCATATTATTATGATTTCTGAAGATCATGTGACACTGGAGACTGGAGTAATGATGCTGAAAATACAGCTGCACATCACAGAAATACATTACACTTTTGAAATATATTCAAATAGAAAGCAGTTATTTTAAATAGTAAAAATATTTCAAAACATTACTACTTTTGCTGTACTTTGGACCAAATAAATGCAGGCTGGGAGAGCAGAAGGGACTTCTTTATAAAATATTAAAAATCTTACTGTTCAAAAACTGTTGACTGGTATAAAGATTACAGAAATGTTATACTGTAATATATATATAAAACATTTCTGTCCCCCTGACTTCTGAAATGATGGCTACGCCCCTGGCCCAGCCCTAATGTGAACCTCAGACACATACCTGTTAAAACACTCTGGACAACATCCTCAGACTTCACAGCAGGTTTGACCGACCCTGAAACACACACACACACACACACACACACACACACACACACAGATGATGGCGTCCTGATTCTACACGTGAGCGCAGCATTAAAGTGCAGCCGCTGGACATGCGTCACACACCTGAGGAGGACGTCTGGTGACTGACCACAGATGATTTGGGCGAGATGCTGTCTTGGTTCAGCCCGTTCTCTGCAGTGGGTTTAGGGTCAGTCTTGACCTCTGACACAGCATCTCCACTGCCATTGACCTGCACCAACACAAGCAGACCAAAAACACACATATAGAGATAAAAGATCTTCAGGTGAACGTGCATCCTGACCTGGACCGTTACTAAGAACAGCTCACGGAAAAGATGAGGTCTCTAAACGAAGCTTTAACCAGTTTATTCTGCATCACACGTGTGAAACGACGACATAATGATCAACAACACCATACCTGCACGTCTGGCCAGAGTGTAGACATACTGCTGATAGCCCACTCTCAGCATGACTAAACTAATACTGTACTAGTCAACTGCTCAAAGACTAGTTTGCACCTGCCAGCTCACAAGCAGACTGCTGCACAAACAGTTGCCAGTGGATCATGTGGCTTCAGCTCGACGGGTTGAGCGAGTGAGAGAGAGAGAGATACTACAAACTAAAATCAGGACGTAAACGGACATTATATTTCTTAATTTAATCCGTTCTCGACTGACATTTGCATTGAAGAACCAGCATTCTCACAGAGCTGAAAAGTTCATTGACTTTTCAATAAGAAGATTTTCGTCAAACTTTCATTGGGTTTTATCTTGTTCAGATAAACCTCATCCAGAAATTTGTGATCCTGTGAAACTTCTTAAATTAAAGAATACACATCTTTTCGTTTCAGTTATTTATTGTTTTTATATATTGCCATTCCTAGTTTCTGTGAAGTAAAAAAGCTTTGCCTTTACAGCTGAAGTACCAGATATGTCTGCGTCTTCATGCGAAGCCTTCAGATATTAACTTGGACAAACATGTTGAGAGGCACTAAATCAGGGATCCTCAAATCTGGCCCAAGAGATCCACTCTCCTGCAGAGTTTAGCTGTAACCCTAATCAAACACACCTGAGCAAGCTAATCATTGTCTTCGGGATCATTAGAAAAATCACAGGTCGGTGAGTTTGATCACGTTTGGAGCCAAAATCTGCAGCGCATTGACCCTCCAGGACAAGATTTGAGGAACCCTGCACTAAATGAATTAAGAGACATCCTGAGAGAGTTCAGAGACACAGACACGCCTGACAACCCCCCACCCCCCCAACTGAACGACACACACACACTAACACACACACACACACACTAACACACACACATACATCAAAAGGGCAAGCAGGGTTAGTGATCAGACCCTCACTACCAGTCACTAATGTAATGCTCAGAGGACTAGTCAACCCATGTATTGAGTTAACAGCTGCTATTAGTGATGTCCGGCTAATCATAAACACAAGAGGATCATTCATCTTTGACAGCAATTTTTCTTTTCAGTAATCAATATGCATGCAAATTACAGCGAAGTGGAACAGTTTTCATACGGTGTTCAGCAGTGATCAAAAATGACTTAAACATTACTTTTTGAATCGATTTCTTCTTGTAAACTCAGGATCACAGAACTCGCTTCTCCACTGTGAATAAATCGCCATCTGAATCCATGAGTTTTATAGCTGAGGCTGAGGTTATTTTTTCAGACGTCCACATGAGGAACAATTACCGTCTGAACAGGGCTTTGGTTGCACTGACACAGAGCATCTTCAGCACATACAGAGCTGCTGTGTATCACAGTGTTTGTCAGGCCAGCAGTAATCGAGCCGTATTAACTCACTCACCTCTTCTCCGTCGGCCTCCTGCGCTCCCTCCTCTTGTGTCAGAGCCGCCAGCTGATTGGCTCTCTGCTCCATCAGACTGACGTACAGGATGGGATTGGACAGGGCCTCGATCACATCTCACACACAAACACAACAGATGTTACAGCACACATCAAAACTCCAGAACACACGCTGAAGCTCTTTCAGAGTTTTAACAAAACTGAGCAACTGACACTGTCCGATTTATTTGGCTCTTGTACCTGCAAAGGTGTCTGGGACGTAGTCCTTGACCTCGGTGTAGATGAAGATGGACGGAACCGTCAGCGTCTGGTTCTTCTCATTCCTCAGACTGATGTAATGATATCCTGCAGCAGAGAGAGGCGCGCTCTAATGACCGTGATCTGTGCTTGTGCACTTTCACAGCGAGAGAAATCAAGCGGATACTTGCCGGGTCGGATGGCACATACTGGGATGATGCGATGGCCGATAAACTTCCCGTTGTCTTCGTACACGGCTATCCTCAATGACGCCAGCGTGGGAAGAACCACCTGAAACACACGGCTCATCAAAATCAGAGCTTCTGATGGAGAATCTGGCTGAGGGTTCAGTGCTCGTCACTGCAGACGTACTCTTTTGAAGACCACTGGATCTTCATCCCACACCGGATTGACGGCATTGCATTGAGACGTCTTGGTCTTAAACGCTTTCCGTTTGGTGTCCACCGGCAGGCCGAACATTTCCACCTCCACGTAAACACCGATTCTCTTATCGGACAGAAACTGACCAGATATGATCTGAGAAAGAAAGACACAGAAGTCTTATTCAACTCTGTATGAACTGCAGAAGCTCCCAGATACTGACTAGTGCATAGAAACAGATACAAAAATATATGCATGTGTTAATGTAATTTTGACACGTTTGACAATGTTTTTGACACTTTATGATGTGCAGGACTCAATCAATCTCAAGCAGATTTTCTAGTACATCCACACCTTCATAAAGACGTGAGATGCTGGTCAGTCTGAATGACACACACGTGCACCATAACAGAAAACACTGTTCTGAAATGGTTTCATTATCAACGTGATGCTCAAAACAAACCATAGCTGTATGTTTGCTAACAGGAAAGTCACAGCTCAGATTTTAAGGGTCATCAGAATGATCTCGCTGATCTGCTCTTGTTAATTTGTACAGGAGTAAAGTTGTGGCTCACAGATGCATAAACAGATTCAAATAGCTAGAAATAACCAAACGAGCTTTATTATTTTGAACAATTAAGTAGTTTAATGGGATGTTTTTTTTTTTTCTCAAATGTGAAACAGCTCCTTTTTCTTTCCTTGTAAAACCAAAAGCACCATTTCTGAAAGTGCAAACAGAGGTATATATTGTTTAATGACGTTATAGAATTTTCTCTAGCAATGACTGAAAACAAAATGGTCTTCAAACTTTCACTGATTAAAGCTCTATATATGATATCCTGATCCATTTTTGATACACATACTGCACATCGTCTCCTTTTGCAGATATAACGTATTGTTATAGACATTGGGACAGCTGCGGATCTGAGCCCACCGCTCACCTTCACAGACAGCGTGTGCGCTACGATCCCGTCGACTGTATTCTGAGTGAACGGGTCAAACTGTTTGTCCGTCCGTCTCATGAACTCTGGCTTCAGTCTGTAGCCGCATTTCCCGTTGTACTCAAATATGCCCAGATTCAGCTGCATGGGCAGATCTGCCAATCAATCACACACAGATGGAAATCAAGCACATTAGTGCTAATCCATAACCAAACCATTCAACAACTGGGACGTCACTTTACAGAAGAGAAAAGGGCATTTCTATGAGCAACACCCATCTGAAGAAAAGATTCACATTACACATAGTCTAAAGTGGCTTTGACTTGTGAGTGTGGAGAACAGTCTCTCTCTCTCTGCATGTGCTGCCTACAGACAGAAAGGCTTTGTGCTGAACGGAGCGCAGACGCGAGCTCAAGGTACCTATGGTCTGGAAGTTCAGAGCGACCAGCTGACACCCGGCGTTCCAGAAGACTTGAGGCATGTAGTTGGAGGAGTCGACTCGAGTTCCTTTGGGATAGATTCTGCTCAGCTGCAGTTTATTATACCTGCGTGAAGGAGTTAAGTTTCTCTAACAGATGATGAAAAGAGCTTCTCGATTTTAAACCTTTAGTTGAACATATTTCACTTCATTTGAAAGAATCTTCCACCTGCAAAAGTGCAATAAACACAAAAGATACTCGACGAACTCCACCGGCGACTCTTTGAGCAGCTCCAGCGCTTTGGTCTCCACAAACGATGACATTTCATAACTTCGATCGATTTCTGTGAGAAACGAATAAGAAAACAGGGATCTCACAGGGCAGCTGCTCTCTGCTGCCTCAAACACATCTCAAGAACAGACTGACTTACTTTTGCATGTCTCGAAGGAGTTGAATTTAACAGGCTGAACGTAGTTGACTAAGTTGGACATCTCCTCTGTGGCGAAGGCTTCATTTACCGTCCCCTACAGACAGCAGAGACACGTGTACAGATCCAGACTCACACTCAAACTGTTCCAGGAGTAACCTTTCAAAATGAAAATGTCCTCAATCCTGACCGGCAAAAAATGTCAACACTGAGCAATGAAATTGGCGTCGGCCGTCTGATGTGCCGGAGTTATGATATAATGCTGAGGTCACATCAGTGCATGTAATGCAGGAAAACACTGGAGGTGAACCCAAGAGAAAATCACAGTTTACAGCAGTGTTGTCAAAAGACCCGGTACTTCGGTACCAAGTCCGTACTAAAAGTACCGTGGTACCGAGTGCCCGGTCAGCCCGGTTCTTGGTGTGCTATCCGAAAGGTGCGCAGATGCGTTCTCTTCATAAAAGCACTGAGATGAGACGACCTCAAATGGAGGAAACACACCAAACTAACAAAACACTTTAAAGACAGACACCCGGATCAAATGAAAGAGTTCAATCAGGTGAGTTTCACAGTGTTTCTCATACACTGGGAAATATCAAAACTGACCGCAACAAACAGATTTTCCATAAGGCGTTGACTTTGCTGAATAAACATGAGCACTGCACGTGTCAGAGTCTAAACCCGGAGCGGGTGTTTTATATCACTGTATTTCTGAAGAAAACCGACTGTCTTCAGAACATGATGGATGTCATCTTGCCTGTAATGCCTGAGCAGTGTTTATCTGATTACAGCCGTTACCGGGGAAACCTCTCTCTGCTCTACAGCGCCTCCTGCTGGCAGAGAATGGATCTGCATATACTGCTGTGGGAAACACCGCTTCTGTTATGAATACTATGAAATATTTTTATTTGAATGTCGGATTGAAATGAACGCTGTTATTAGAGTAGTTAATCGTTAGCATAAGCGCGGCTAACGCTGATATAATGAGCATTAGAATTAAGATTCTTTGTTAACTATTTAATGCTCCTATAACTTTTATTAGGGTAAACTAACTGGATGACATGATGATATTACTATTTTTACACACCAGAGGCTTTTTAATGAATTGTTAATCTAAAATATACATGTTAGAGAATGTACAATTTTTTTTTTTATTTTAAATTTTTTTTTTTTTTTTTTATATATTTTTTGTTTTTATTTTGTTTTTAATTCAAAATCCCTTTAAAATTAAATATATACACAGTTTTGATTAAATTAAATTATAGTCAAATTTTATAATTAGCATGTTTTTGTGTTTTGCATTGGTACTGAAATCGGTACAGAGAACCGTGGATGTTCACTGGTGTGGGGACCCAATACTGAAGTTGTGGTACCGTGACAGCACTAGTTTACAGTGTATAACAGTGTTTAATAAATTCTGCAATATTTTACTGGATAAGCAAGCACTGTCATTAAATGCATATGTCTAATATAAATTTTGTATTTTCAGCTAAGCAGAATTATGAATCAGTGATAAACTGGCTTGCATTATCGACACACCTTTTTCCTGTTTGACTCTGTAAAGCTGCTTTGACACAATCTGTACTGTATAAAGCACTACAGCAATAAAGGTGATCTGACTTGACTTGACTAAAGGAAATTTTTTAATTTAAATTCTGGATTTATTTAAATCATTGTGAGAACAACAAATCATGAATTCAATATCTCGTATGGAACCAAACTGTGAGATTAACCCCGCAATCTACTGTGAATGGAGAGTATTTACTGAGATCTGATGCTGTGCTGCACAGAAAGACCTCTAGATGGCACTGTACTCACACACACACACTCACACACACTCATACACACACACACACACACACACACACACACACACTCACACACACACACTCACACACACACACACACACACTCACATACTCACACTCACTCACAAAGAATATACACATATACACACACTCACGCACTAACACACACACACTCATATACACACACAAAAAAAAAAAAAAATCACACACACACTCACTCACACACACACTCACACACACACACTCATACACACACACACACACACTCACGCACACACGCACACACACACACACACACACACACACACACACACACACACACACACACACACACACACACACACTCACACACACACACACACACACACACACACACACACACACACACACACACACACACACAGACACACTCTCACACACACACACACACACACACACACTCACACACACACACTCACACACACTCATATACACACACACTCACTCACACTCATACACTCACACACACACACACACACACACACACACACACACACACACACACTCACACACACACACACTCTTACTCCGTGTCTCTGCTCGCTGCATCTACAAATGTACAGGACGTGATTCACAAATGAATGGCAGGCAAAGTTGTGTTTGTGACTAAAATAAATTTGTAAATATGTTTTTAATTGCAAATCTCATTTTATTTATTTGTGAATTTAATTAATGTTTGTGAAATGCTGAGATTTGTGGATCTCATTCTATTTATTTCGAATAATGCAACAATTCTACCCCACACAGAACTGACGCACACAGCACATGACAAATATGTGTGTAATTCTATGTGTATAAGAAAACCAAACCTTCATGACTTCATTTCTTCTGTGAAACAGTGTTTCGGTTTGTTGTTCCACAGAAAAGAGTCAGTCAGGTTTGAACATTAGGGAGTAAATTGACAACCACAAATAGTTTTGTATCTCAGGTTCCAAATTGTTGGAATAAACAGTTGTAAACATCATAACTCACGTGCCTCCTGCTGGAAGAAAACATGAAAACATTACCTGAGAGCCAATGGAGCGCTCAGATGACACACAGCATGTAAACATCACTTCCGTCTTCACTTACCTCATCCATGGACTTCTTACTTTCATCGTTCTCTTCATCTGCATCACTCTCTGCGTCCGCTTCTCCTGATCAACACACGACACAGACCCACATCACTAACCAGTCTGAGTCACCTGCTCCACGTTCAAACACTTACCTTTATCATCGGCCAGACCTGCGTTGTGTGACAGAGACCCTGGCGTTTTATCAATCGACTTCATTCTTCTGTCGCCTCCGTCGTTCCCGTCTGCATGAAAGCTGATGTGAATCTCCTGATGTGTCGACCCTGTTACAAAACACATGTACGGTTTATTACTGAAGACTGGTTAGTGTCTGACCTGACCAACAGAGACCAGGAAAAACACAGTCCATGGTAACTGTGGTGGTTGGTCAGCAGGGGGCAGCGAGAGACTGGACACAATCAGAGCGTCCTGACCGTCAGCAGCAACAGGAGAGAAGAATCTGTAAACTTGATTCAGTTCACAAACACATCAGCTGATGAGGATCCTGCAGCAGTTTATTAGCTGATGAAAAGGACGATCTCTAAACATAACGTGAAGGATCTCGTATCAGAAGCGTCCTGAGGATGTTATTCAGTTCAATTCAAGTTTATTTGTATAGCGCTTTTTACAATACAAATCATTGCAAAGCAACTTTACAGAAAATTAAGTTTCTTCAATATTTAGTATTAGCTTATCAGTGATGACTGTGAGTTTATGTGCATACAGCACCGCAGGTCAAAAGCATTAGTACTTCAGTGCTTCAACAAAAACAACAACAACAACAAAACCACATGCTCACAATGTGGCTCAACTGACGCTCTGAGGACTGCAGACTGAGGTGTTTTTGTGTGGTCCGCACCTGCGCATGGAGACGAGGGCTCACACAGACTGGACGTGTCGCTGCAGGGGTTGGACGTTTGTTCTAAGAGCTTCTTCTTGGTGCTGCCGTCAGCTTTGTGGGAATTCTTCTTGTTCTTGATGAGGATTTTGCCCATCAAGTCCACAGGGCTGGGCAGAGGAACACCGGCCTCCAACTGCACACACCAGAAAAACCCAGAGAAATGTGTGGCTAACTGGACACTGTGGACGGTGATTGACACGTATGAACCCTGTGTCTCCAAATGATCATTTCATAGGTTAAAATGAACAAAAACTCTTCTGTGCTTTTAAAAAAAAAGCACAAATACTGGAGTGCTAATGTTGGGTTTTTAAGCTACTCGTGAGGAATGTTGTGTTTAATGTATGATGAGAGAAATACTGGGAGGAAATGGGAAAAACAAGGAATGAAGCAAGGGAAAAATCTTCATTTACAACCAGAATCACCACAAAAGGTCACAGCAGTTCATGCGACGTGTGTGATTTATTTAGAGCCATATGGTGCTGGGAACGCATTTAATTTCATAAAACTATCTTCAGATACACACAGAAACTCAAATCTCTTCACCACAACCGGCCAAAATAAATATTCTGTTTTATTAATTACATTTATTAGAAAATTGCATTAACTCATTAAAACAGAATTTGAGGATGGATGGATTATATTCATTATATTGGCCTTCATACGACTCCAGATCACTCATGAAGAAGAAAGACTCGAGGAAACAACACTTTGAGTGCTAGATGGGTCAACGTTGACATGACAGAGGACTGAGACTGATCACACAGTCACTGTGTGTGTGTGTGTGTGAGAGAGAGAGAGAGAGAGAGAGAGAGAGAGAGAGAGAGAGAGAGAGAGAGAGTGAGTGTTGATATATGGATTTTTAGATAGAGGGGTATTTCTCCAGTGGGTCTGTGAGCAATGCGTCTCCAAATATTGATCTGCAATACTCTGCCATCTTTGCCTGCTGTTTGGGACTGAGACACAGAAAGAGCATGAGACAATATTTATTGTTAGAGCTTTAGAACAAACCCTGGGCAGAATGTTAGAGAAACATCACCACACACACACACACACACACACACACACACACACACACACACACACACACACACAGAGTAAATGTTAACTGTAACAACATGCTGTGAGTAAAGCTCTAAATACTTGGATCATTTATGTTACTCTAAGAAAACCAAGTGAAAAAGAGCGCTGTCACTTACGAGTCCACATGGTTCTCGAAGGACAGGATGACAGGGAACGGAGACGTCTTGAAGGCGCTTTCTGCGATGGCCTCAATCACCTCCTGAAAAGTCATCCATTAGTTTACATGCATGGAACTGACACCAAAACTGAGGGACAGTCATGATTTAAAAGAATAGTACAAATTAGGTGTGCAATGGGTGCTTTGTCTGTTTATTCGATCATTCTTGTGCCTCCTCAGAGAATGATGAGACATCAAGTCTGTCTCCTCATACACTAGAGAAATGTTTTCTGGTACATTGGATCACTATTCTTCATCAACACAATTCATATTGTGTACAAACTAAATTGTACCACCCCATCTGCTAACCCAGGGATAGGCCACGTCGGTCCTGGAGTGCCGCTGTCCTGCAGAGTTTAGCTCTAACCCTCTTCAAACACACCTGAACAAGCTGATCAAGGTCTTCAGGATTACTAGGCTACAGACAAGTGAGGCTTTTCTTCAGGGTTGGAGCTAAACTCTGCAGGACATCGGCACTCCAGGACCGACGTTATCTACACCTGCGCTAACCCTAACAACTTATTCTAATCTGTTAAAATATGTTTTTCAATAAGTCTCAATCGTTCTCTCTGCCTCCTTCATGCCATTTCCTCATAATTCTTCATGTTCCTCCTTATGGTGCGTTCTGAATGTTCTACTAAATCTCACCGCTGGCTCTCTGTTTCTCCACATCCCTGTCAAAACCGTCTCATCCAGCTCGAATCCCTCGGACTGCAGAGTGCACACCTAACAAGGGATATAAATGCATTTTCGGTGGAGCACTTTCAATTTACCTTGAAGGAGATCTCTGAGGTCATGGTGAAGCCGTGTGTGATGAACGGCTCCTCGTCGGCGGTGCGGCCCTTCCAGCAGTCCAGCTCTATACAGCGACAGCCGGACAGCAGAACCTGCCGGTACATCTCCACAGACGAGTTTCCCGCTAGCTGACCCGCTGCGGAAAATAACACGATGGACATCAGGAGGAGACTCAATGACAAGCCTCTCACTCGTATCTAATGTACTGTCTTTGCTGATGCATTGCACAACCTGTCCGTGTTTCACCTGTCTGATCTGATCACGTTTGATCATTAAAATATAGTGTTTCACTTCCTTGTCAAAAGTTTTACTGAATTTTGCATTCATAATGTTATATGTAAATTGTAAAAGTTGTTATACCATTTCACCTACAATAATAATGCACCTCAGCTGAGAGCAAATGCAATGCAAACCCTTTAATGAAAGTGGAGAATGGTTTCTGTTACAGAAATCACATATATTTCAGTCTTCTGAGTGATTATGTGCTTCCTGTCTGATTGAGATAACTGGCAGACCTAAATGAACCTAAAAATGCATTAGTGAGACGGTGAGCATGATTTCATCAAGTACAACATGTTCCTGGATCAACATCCTTGTTGATCCTGATACAACATGCCAATCAACCAATCAGAATTGAGATATAACTCAATATAACTCATTTCAGGAAATATCTGTTTCAGGGTTAGGTGCTTCTACAGCCTTGTTAATCAGCTATCATTTCCCACTGATTTCAGGAATAAATTATGGGTAGGGTTAGGTTTAGGGGTAGGGGTTGGGTTAAGTCTATATTTTTGGACAATAATGTTGATCCAGGATCATATCTTACTTGGCAAAATCACGGCGATCTTAGTGAGACATCTTTAGTTTTAATGTAAAATTGAGTATATTGATTGGAAAAGCTGAAACTGAGTCTAAGTAAAGTACAGCCATTGGCCCAAATGATACTAACATTAATATCATAATTCTACAAACAAATAAGGGCAAAAAATTGCAGGGAGGTTTTTGTCAATTCTTAGTGCATCAGCATCTGAAACCACATTGACAATTGCTCATCTGTTCAGGCCACAAACGATCATCCCTGAGGATTATTTGTACATTTGTGAGCATCCCACAAACATTAGTTCATGTTCAAATGCTAAACATCTGCTTTTGTGCTCTCCGAGTAACTCACTTCTTCATATAGGCTGAAGGAAACGGAAAAACCCCAAACAAAATCCCTGACAGTTTCACATTCAGTTTGTGTTCATAACAAAGTGACACGGCTCACAGTAACAGCGCTCTGCAGAGTGTAAAGCCTGTGGCAGGGATTTTATATTCCTGACTTTGAATTCATGAATGACAATCACATTTTGGGATTGAAGAACATTCTTACCACCTCTGCTCTCCAAATACATATAAGATATTCTGTACTGTTCACACAACAGCTGTAAAGCTGATCATTTCTACTAAGAGCTGATAGACCTGAATCAGTGTGGTGTCATATTTAATTTCTGACAGGAATGAAAATGAGGCTGTGAGGGACTGATGTACAGAGTGAGGTAGGTGCTGTGTGAAGCGTCTGATTGGCTGACCTGTGAGGTAGGTGCTGTGCAAAGCGTCTGATTGGCTGACCTGTGAGGTAGGTGTTGTGTGAGGAGTTGATGAAGTAATGCGAGAGCGGCAGCGTCATGTCTTCACTCTGGTCCAGCTTCTCTGGAGGGATGATACTGTTCTCTTCTCCGCTCAGATATCTGCTGAAGCCCTCCACCGAGATCTGCCCTGCACCACAAAACAACCATATAAACAATCCTGTGCACGTTTAGACCAGTGGATGGTTCCCTTTCATTAAATACTCAGTCCTGCTTCTGGAGATCTACCTTCCCACAAAGTCTAGCGCCAGGACCAGAACCAGCTACTGAAGGCCTTCAGGAACACTTGGATCAATAAAGGTAAAGTAGATCTACAGGAACAGGAATGAGCACCTCTAATCTATTTATACTTATTTTAAGAAAGAATGCAACTGCAACCACAGAATGCCACAATCATATCCTTATCAAGATGAAATCATCACATGAGTTCAGCAGAAGTGACAGCTCAAACTGCTGGAATGTCAGCCAGTCGCTTCTCATTCCAGTCCATTTTCAGGTGGAGTCTAGCGCACGTAACATCCCCGCCATCCCTCTGGCCACTTTACGCTAATTAATCCCACCATGCCCTCTGTAGACTCCCACAGCTTAATTAACACAGTTCTTCCTCTGACATCTGAACAGGTTCCCTCTAATGAAGCAGCAAAGGGTGACTTTCATCTCAGCGGAGCGCTCACCTTTCCAGCCTCGTGAGGGAACACCATGGAGAAAGACTTCATTAATGCAGTACGCTCAGTTGAGGAGACGAGGTTCATAAGGATAGACGGCAACTCCACGGAAGACTACAATCCAGCATCTTTTAAACATACAGAGTCTTTGATGGTTCTTTGCAGTGAGTTAGACTCAGTAGAGAGCCCTCCTCTGATACAGGGCTCATGAGCTGCTACAGTATGGCTCTTAACAAAAACATCTATATTCATCTCGCCAAAGGTTTTTTGATTTAATTATCTTCTTTTTTACTGTAAAACGGACTCTTTGCCCCTTATAAAATGGAAATGAGCCTTGTTATGATTGTTGTAGTTCACACTGAATATGTGTGGGTGGGTCATATGTTAATGAGCCCATGGCTGTGATGTCGTTTCTGCAGTGTACATTTACATTACATTTAGTTATTTTGCAGACACTTTTATCCAAAGTGACTTACAATTGGGAAATACATGAAGTGATTCTTCTTAAAGAGGCAAACAGACACAGGAAGTGCTTGTAATACCAATTTTTAGGCATTGTTTAAATTGTTCAAATAAGTACAAGCTAGAAAGAGAAGGAATAAATAAAGAGAAAGATAAAGTTTAAATAATAAATATTCAGGATGGACTGGACAGAGGAAGTTTTGGGTTTTGACCATCACACAACATCAAACTCTTATTCACTGAACAGCAAACCTTCAGTTCAACATCATCTGAGCATTTTGAATCATTACAGCTTTAATTCTCAGGGATCAAACAGCAGACAGTGGGCGGAGTCTGTTTGAGTGACAGGAGAATTCACAAACCTCTCCGTGAAAGCATGGTGTCAGGCTCGTATTTCTCCACCAATCCCTGCACTTGCTCGGCTTTGAGGGGCGGGTATAGGATCTCATTCAGACGAGGGTCTCTCTGTCTGTTGTTCAGGAAATCCGTCATCTGCTCTACTGTGAGGTACGGCCGGATCTTAGCACCACTGCTCATCAGTACAGAAACACACACACACACACACACACACACACACACACACACACACACACACACACACACACACACACACACACACACACAAAATAAAAAATAAAAAGCCTTGCTCCAACTCTGGAACGACTTACACATGTGATGTGTGAACTAGATCAGTCAGTAGATGGTGAGGTTGGATTTTTTCCATTAGAGTGCAGAAGGAACTTACATTTCTGAGAAAATCGTATCGATATCGTTCCGTGGACAAATGTTGTTCAGGAGCTGTCGGTATACGTCAGGTGTAAATGTATCTTGAGGAATGGTGTCATTCTGTAGGAAAAGACAAACAAGTGTGAGATACAGTTTGAATTAGGTATAGTCACAGACACTGGATTTGTTTTTCACTGAGTGGAGTTACTTGCAGCACTGCAGGAATACAAGCCAAACAGATCCACATCACACCTGCTTAAAGGTGTCATCATATGCCCACTTTCCACAAGTTGATATGATTCTTTAGGGTCTTAATGAAAACTTTATAACATACTTTGGTTAAAATTTCTCAGTGGTAGTGTAAAACATCACCCTTTTTGCCCTGTCGAAAATAGCTCTTTTCAGAGCAAGCCGTATTTGTGCATGCTCTGCTTGCCCCACCCCTCTATTCCGAGCCGCTCTCTGAGAGACGGTAAACTTTGGTGCCATTCATCGTGAAACTTGCTAACTAGCCTATTATTAGGAAAGGCGAATTTGTGCTAACATTGATGCATTTATGCAGATCGGGGATGCATTTCCTTAAAAAAAAAAATGTAATCCACTGCATCTTCAGCGGCTCAGATGTCTGGAGGACATGGCAACTGCTATCTTCATTATTACATCCAACAACAAAACACCTCAATCGCTTAGGAGTCATTCTTGTCTACATCTGCTCCGGTGTCGAAACAACGGTGGTCTGAAGACAGCTCACTCAGGGCGGGTTTAAGGTAAGACGCCAGTCCAGTCTGTGCTGAAATGCTACTGTCAATCAAACTATCGTCCATGTGACGTCACAAAGACAAGAAGCTGACAATGGCTTGATTTGAGAAAGGGGTAAAGATTTTAGTAGATTAAGGGGTTATTATTGGTGGATTTTTATCATTATAGGGTGGTTGTGTACACACACAGCCAACACACATTTCAGTTTAAAAGTGCATGTCGCATCCGATGACCCGTTTAAAACAGTGCTCTAATGAACATACCCAGTACACTTACACAAAGCAGCACAAACACAAGGATACAGCGTACATCCAGCATCTATTCATGTGTTTGTGTGTGTGTTAGTGTGTGTGTGACAGTGATAGTGACGTGACATACAGCCAAGTATGGTGACCCATACTCAGAATTCTGCATTTAACCCATCCAGGGGTTTGGTGCCTTGCTCAAGGACACCTCAGTTGTGGTATTGCCGGCTCGAGACTCGAACCCACAACCTTAGGGTTAGGAGTCAATCTCTCTAACCATTAGGCCATGACTTCCTCTCAGATCCATTACTCAACAGAATACATCTAGGATCGATACTGCAGTAGAATGAAGCAGCATACAAGTTCTCTTCATAAAGTAAATATACTTTTGCCATTGTTAATATATATATATATTTCTGAATAATCATGAATTAATGAATAAATTAATACTTAGTTCCTCAAATACTAATGATTATTAAAGTTGTTAAGTAATCATGAATTAATGAAGAGCTATCCTTAACTACAGCTGGAGTCACGCATGAATAACAGCAGGCTTAATAACATATTAGTACATGTTTGATAGTTAATGCGCTAAAATTAACATTTGGGTAAACTAAATCAAAAAGCATTTTTAAGAAAGAATAAGAAACACTCTGAATTTGAGATAAATTAATATCATTTAAAATACTTTATTTGAGTATTTACTTTACTTTATCAAATAATTTTAAATGTTATTCATTTATTTCCAATTCAGAGTGTTTCTTATTCTTTCTTAAAAATGCTTTTTGATTTAGTTTACCCAAATGTTAATTTCAGCGCATATGAATGTTGTCTGTGGTATATTTTCACTGCAAAACAATAAAAAATGCTGCAAATATCACCGCAAATTTTGAGAAAAGCCGCAGCAAAATCAGAAAAAAGTCCTGCGAAATCCTGGAGGGACTGATTTTTGTCTTTGTAATTTATTTTCTGTTCCACTTCTACCTCGTCTTTCTCTGGAGGAGATAACAAAGTAAGAATTTCTTTGTACTTAGCACATCTGACAATAAAGATCTTGAAGCTCGAAGCTTTGCATCCACCGAAGTCTTCAGAAAGCGAGTGATATTTGTTAAGTTTCTGTTAGCCCCTAAAGTGTTTT
>NC_056591.1:23758598-23803598 GCF_018340385.1 Cyprinus carpio | reverse complement strand
TGTAGAGCTAATTACAGCATAATGTGAATACGTCACATATTTGATCAAGTTTGCACCATTTTCCAGTTTGATTAGACCACTGTATTTGTAGACAGATTCAGACTGCATCTGCGCAGCCGTAAAGGTGTTTTGATGCAGGTCAGACTCACATTTGCATTGCATAAAAGTTCATCTCAGAGCTGGACTGCAAATCCACAAAGCCCTGACCTGAGTACCTGACAGAGTAAAAATGAACTGGACAGCATATGCAGACGCATAATCAATAACATGGAAAGTGACTGACATTCACCACAGGCTGAAAAATCACCACCACTTTGTCAGAGCAGTGTTAATATAATGCTGAACTGGTATTGTTAAGGGTTAAATTACTGTTATAAACACAAGCCGCGTCCAAAAGGTAAAGGGGGCGGGGGGGCGTGTTGCTACAGTTTATAGTAATATTTTCAGTGTTTCTCAGAGTTCTGGTTTCAGGTAGGGATGCACCGATCGACTGGCCTGGGACCGGAATTAGATAACTTTCCTCATGATCATTTTGACGTCACACTTACTCTCACATCCGCATGTAAACATGTCTTTTCACACGGGAATGATTCTGATTTTAATTGCATTCAGTGTAAACGGCGACTGATAATGTATTTATGTCATGCCAGATGAGATGAGGCTCGCACAGCCTGAGTGAGACAGAAGAAAGAGACAAATGAGTGCAAAGGCACACACACAAAGTAACTCAGAGAAAGTTATAGACCCCTTTTCAGTGAGTAAACACATGTGACGTGTTTCTGTGGGCGGAGCTTAGGTGGAGGCAGATAGATTCAAATTCAAAATGCAGCAGCTAGAGTTCTTACTAGAACCAGGAAGTATGACCATATTAGCCCGGTTCTGTCAACACTGCACTGGCTCCCTATCAAACATCGTATAGATTTTAAAATCTTGCTTATTACTTATAAAGCCCTGAATGGTTCCTTTTCATATTTAGCATCCAAACTCTGGAACAATCTACCTAGAAATACAGAAATAATATAGAAATAAAGGTGATTTGATTTTGATTTTGGCTAAGCAGTCAAACCACGACTCCTTCATAACATCAGAATGTAGTAACGTGCTCCATGCTGACATCACCAATAAACCTTATTTTTTATCCAACTGTCACAAAGAGACACTTTTACCATCCAATCAATCAAAATCTGCGCACTAAAGCCCAGTCTACATGAATATCCTTCATCATGCAAACGAGTCTCATTACAGAAGTAATATTGACCTGCAAACATGCTTCATGACATCATGACTTCATTCACACACAGGACTGAATTACTGCACTGGTGCATTGTGGGGTTTCTGGAAGACTGGCCTTAAAGTTCTGTTGCCGTGGCGATTGAGGCTCTAGCCTGGCAGGGGCCTGTTGTCTCAGAGCCAGGGTCCTGTGTGTGTGTGTGTGTGTGTGTGTGTGTGTGTGTGTGTGTGTGTGTGTTGGAAGTATGAAAAGAAGTGCATTTACAACAAAGAACTTGCAATTAATGCTCTCAACAGCTCCTCTCTGAGAGGAACAAATGTTCTCTTCCTGCTCACGGAGACCTGTTGTTCTGTGATGAGCACAAACCCGCAGCTGAAATCAAGAGTGTTCAATGATTTTTACCGTCTTACACGTGTTGTGGATTTTTATTTCATGTTTCTTAACCCTTCAACATCTTCCACAGACAAAGAGCATCTATTTTCCAATATAAGTTTGCCTAGTTTGAGTTTTGAATCTTTAGTTTTGAAGTATTTCATAATGTTAATCTGCTTTAACACTGATGTCAGACTGATTCATTCATTTAATATCATTATCAAGCATCTGATCTCATTTATTTGAGCCCATCGAGATTCAAATAAAGAGAGAAAAACAAATGAATTGGTTATGCAAAGGCCAAGGCTGACTGTGTGACATCAATAGGCTTGTTCGACAGACTGTAGGATTTTGAAGATAAGTGTTGTTCATGTAGAGCAGAGGTTCCTGACCCTGATCCTGTAAGAACCCCAACACAGCAGAACAAAATCATCCATAAATAACAAGCTCAAGATATAAACAGAATATTCAAATCGTGGTAAATTAACAAGACATTTATATATATTTAAACACACACACACACACACACATTTACTTGTATTTAATTAATTAAAAGTACAGAAAAAAAGTCAGTAACACAAATATAAACCCCTTCATCGCTGAGTCGAGTGTTGATGGAAGTAGGCAGATGTAAAGCATCTCTGATCCGCTTGTGTGTATCAGCTTCATACTTCCTGCCGCCCGCCGTCCATCACCGCACACACACTCATTCCTGCACCGCACACACACTCATTCCTGCACCGCACACACACTCATTCCTGCACCGCACACACACTCATTCCTGCCGCTCCAAAGGTCAGCTCTTTAATGGTCGACTGTCAGTCAACGCTTCACTGACCAGGAGGATTCCACAGACTTGCTTAATGGCCGCTCGCTTCAGTCCTCAATTAGACTGTTTAATTAACCAGAAAGAGGCCTGTCACAAATGACAGCTCAGTGTTTGAGGTGCAGAAGCTAAGCTACAGCTAACATGCTCAAGTCTCTATAATACAGAGCCATTCGAACCGCCTTTGGTTCACTTATATCGTTGGACTCTTATCAAGTTTGACGAGTTCAAAACACAATCAAATGTGGAAAATCAGGAAGTAGTTTCTGCATTCACAGAGCATTTTAAAGAGCAATGATATGAAAAACATTCAGGAAATAGCTTCCATAATACCATCCGCAATGCTATTAAATTATGCAAATACTGTATGTAAATTAGGGCTGGTCCGAATACCATTTTTTGAGCTTCGAAGCTTCGCTAGTAATCTACTCTGATGCTCAGAGAACGGACACTGCACTAGTGATACAAAACACACAGGTCTGTAACCGTGCATTCACACCGCCGCCGTCAAGAGCGTCAAAGTGGCCGGAAGTCACTCATTTTCAATGTGAGCCGGCGGCGAGCAGCGGCTTTTTTTTTTTCATGTCATCACATTGTTTAGAGCATAAGAAACAAATGGTAAAAAAATTAAAAAAAAATTAAAATAAATTATTCTATTTTATTCATGTGTTATGTCCTCTGCAGACCCTAGGACTGTTGTTTTAGAAAATTGGATTGTTTTTTATTATATTTATTGGCATTAAATTTTGTGTTTTTTTTTTATTCATTGGGATTTTTTTTTATTCATAAATTTTTATTTAGATGATTCTCAACCATGTCATGAAAGATGTAATGGAATGAATTGATACACCATTTTACTTTTTGCAATAAGTGGGTAAAATGGCCATAAATTAATATTCCCATTCACTGCAATGTAGCTATATATACACTGTATCTAATTTGCATATTAATGTGTTTTTGTAGCAACATTTAATGAAAAAGAAGTGTAATAACTGGAGTAATAATTGACAACATTTTAATAATAATATTTAATATTTCAATATATTTAATATTGATGTATAATTTATTTCCATATTCACTTGTTGTGAATGCCTGATAAACATGATTTAAGTCCTGAAGTCTTCTACAGTGGACATGTTCTGTAACAGAAAGTCATTGTTTGATTTAAAACCCCATAACGTTTTGACATAACGTCTGAGATGTTGGTTTATGAAATACTATTTGAAAAGTAGTCCGATTTAAATTATAATTACACAGATTTGAAAACTCTGTTGGCTAATTACAGGGCCTTACGGTAACCCAACTGATGGAAATAAATAATAACTGAACTTGTAACAGTTTTGTTGCAAAGGACAATATTATGGTGAAATTAGAAGTTTGTTTAGTTAAAACCGAATTATTGTTGTATAAGCATTGCAAGCATCAGAGCAAAGAGGCTAACAAACTTAAGAGTTATACCCACCAATTAACATCAGCCCTTCATTCATGACATGGATACCCTTCTCACACAGCTTCTGTGCACCGTTACCTCAGCAAGCAGGGGTAACAATTTGCCAATTCCCCACACAGTGAAATGATAGATAATAGAAAACTGCTTTGTGGCAGCGGCACAGAGGATTATTTTAATTTTTTTTATTTATCATGAAAAAATGTTGCCCCGGGCCGCTGCCCAGTTCGCCCGTGCCAAAAACTGCTACTGTGCGGTTCAGTGGCAACCAATCAGAACATAGAAGTCCACCGATTGAGAGGATTTCAGAGAATGCAGCTCTGTAAACTTTGTTTCCGACCACATTAGTTCCCAGGCAAAATGGAGGAGAGGTTGATTATTGCTGTGGGGGGTTTGCAATAATCCATGACGTGTCTCTGTTTGCATACAGGGACATAAATAAATAAAAATGATGCGTGGAACAATCTGTCTGAGATGTTTGTGTTCCTGGTGAGTTGCTGATGTGCAGTAACGTTATAAGAATAATAATCTAATGATATAATAAATAATAGTACAATAGTCCCAGTTTACTTTTAAACCTTTACATAAATTTTCCCGATTATACTTACTTAAGTAACATTTTCAGTGCAGGACTTTTACTTGCATCAGAGTATTTTTACAGTGTGGTATTAGTGCTTTATACATTATTAGGTAAAGGATCTTAATACTTCGTCCACAATAATATTTAATGAGGTTCATTTATAACGTTACCCTCCTTGTGGTCAGTCTGCACAAGATCAACAAGCTTGTTTGCTTTGCGGCCCTTTTAAATACAAAATAATCATTCGATCTACGTCAGAGTGGCCACAAATCTTTCTACAGCGTTGTTAGCAGGGCGTCCAGAGCGATTTTTGATGCTCTCGACGGCGGCGGTGTGAACGCACAGTTGAGAACAATACTTTTAATATAGACAAATTATTATTAGGCTGGGCTACTGCACTTTTATTATGGCTGCTGTATTCACAAGGTTTTTCCAAGCAAATTAACTGCACTTTTTATCATGTGTAAAATTACTGATTAATATGGCGAATAAAAACAGCTCTTTTTTTTTTTTACACCAACAATATACTATAGGCATACTTACAGAAATTAGGTGATTTTTCAAACTTGATGTGCTGTTGTTGTAGGACAGTTTCAAATCTTATATCTGGCACACTGCCTTTCTTGTCCTCACTCAATTTAAAGTGTTCCCACACAGCTGAGGTCTTCGGCATGTTTGTCTTCTCTTCCAGGTGGAATTAATCACGACGTTCATGACGTTCACTCATGGGCGATTCATATTTAAGTGAATGAGAACCATTTTGCGGGGGATGCCAGGGGTAAAAAAAAGAAAAAAAAGAAAAAAAGAATATTCAAATCTCAAAATTTCAAATCAAATGCCAACCCACCGAATGAATATTTGACTAATCGAATATTCTGATCCAGGCCTAATGTAAGTACATATGTAGTGTTGTTTTCTAGGTGTTTTCCTCCTGTCTGGTGTTCAGGAGTCTTGGTATCTTCTGGTCTGTAGATGTGTCTGGGATTCTGTGGGTTTTTCTTCTGTTTTCTGGTGAAGATGATGCATCTTATTGAGTCAGCACTTGCTCCTCAACAACACACAGGATCTGAGGAATCCTTCATTCTGAGAAGCTCAAACACACACTCAGCGTTAACGGTTTAACACTTAGTCCAACACTACCAATGCTGGACTCATATGGGCATGTCACTTGCCCAAGCTCAACTCATCAAGCCTGACATAAAATCCTTCGTTTCTTATTCAGCACAATGTGAGCAGGCTGAGCTGATATAATGTGAGTCCACTCTCTGCGTCTCTGTATCAGAGCAAAACCTTCCAGAAGGTTCTTCCTCACCGCAGCATTTCAGAGCAGAATGAACTGTGACTGTGAGGAGAGACGCTTGAAGTGATTTACAGTCAGCAAATACACATACATTCACTTGAGAATCAAAATTACTTGACATAAGAAGCCTTGTTTCTGAGAAATGAAGTGAGTTTATGCTTAAAGAAGAAGAAATACCTGAAGTTGATGTTGTACAAGGACACGTTTTCTTTAATGAAGAATACAGACTCCAAATGTGCTTGATGCTGCTGCTGTTTTATGAGCTGTCTTTCCCCTCAGAAACAATAAAGCTTGTCTGTCTCAAACACCCCGCTGAAAATGTACTGCACTGATTTTACAAGCTGGCTGTACACCATTAACATATAATCATAGGTATTTGATGAATAATATATGGAATAGAAATATTAACAGCCACAAGTGGTCACAATGATGGGAGTTCAGCTTTTTTTATAATTCAGCTTATGACAGGAACATCATTTAACGCATCGACTGCATGTCCAGACGAATGTGAGACGTGTCGCAGACTCTTGATCGATGGAGCATTAGGAATGATTCTGGACACAGCTGAAGTTTATACAGTACTCACCAACAACAAGCTAAAACAGGAAACACGTGCACGGGCTGGACATTTATCACAACACTGTATGCACCCCATTCCAGCAAAATAAATCACATTTACTTTTTGAGATAAAGAGACAGAAGAGTTAGTTATTCAGGTAAATATATACTTTGTTTCTAGCTGTCTGTTGTTTCCTGTAGAACAGGACAATAAAAGCACATTTGTTTTCAGCTCCTATTGCTGGTGAAACCATGTACATCAACTGCACAAAATACCCACATTTACTGAACACACTGTTCGCTGAGAGTTTCATACGTCATTATTATTATACTGTGTGGATTTGGGTTAAACTGTGTGAAAGAAACTAATAAAACAGTCCAAACCATCAGGAACCCACATAGCAAACGGACTTGGCCCAAATGTGGCCTCAAGCTGGCACTGCTGGCTTCCTGTCGGCAATGGCATGTACCCTTTCAGCCAGAGCTGGGCCATGTGTGGCAATGACGGCAGGGCGGTGATCCGGCAAACAATATGAGGGCCGATTGTTGGTGGGAGGAGTGTGGCCCAGATCAGTCAGGTGATATGTGGCCCAAATCAGGCTATGATCTGGCAGCATATTATGTGACCCATGATAAACAAGATAAATACAATTTTGCATCATAATGGTTAAATGATCACATACATTTTTAATTAAAGTGTAGTATTGTTAATATGTAGTCTTTGAAATGGCAAGTCAAAACAGAATGAAACATTATCATTTCAAAATTAAGAAAATTAGTCAAGTGCATTAAACTGCACTTAATTAAAATTTTATTAAATTTTATATTATTATTCTTGGTACAAATAATCTTAGAATCCTTACATGAAAAGAGAGAGAGAGAGAGCGAGAGAGAGAGTGAGAGAGAGATCATTTAACCATCATGTAATAATTATTTGGTTTGCCATGAGGCACATCATTATTAATAGTATGCTGTCATGCACAAGCATTAAACAAAATGATCATGAAAGTATTTTATTTTTATTTAAATCCTCTGTATCCATGTGATGCTTGGTGTGAGGAACAGAACAGATCCAAATTCAAACTGCATTCATCGGCGATATGTATCTCCTTCCTCTGTAACTATAGTAACAATTGAAAAATGTGCCGTTAATACGTTTTACAACAAGTTTTTCGGCAGCGATATCAAACGCTCATTGGCTCTCGCCGGTTTCGTCATAGATTGCGACATGCTGTGTTTCCGGTGATGCGTGTTTTGAATGAGAAACGCGCGCCTTAACGGAGTGGATCGGGATAGTATTTTCAGCGTTTAACAATTTAGATTATTCCCTGCTCCTCGCACTACTATTATATTCTGCCAGAGAGGACTACAACTGCAATGTATCGTCATTCAGACTACTGTGGTACTGCTCTTTGACACACCTGTAATAAATTATTATGATTAAGTTACATGTGTCTATCTGTTACGTTTCTCTTATAGAATGCATTCTTTATATACTCACTCTTTATTGGTTGATTTGTTCTTTATAAAAAATAAATAGAAAAATCAATGCAAAAGGTATATTTTTTATTTATGTTTTTTTTTTAATTGCACAGTTACATGATGTGTGGTTTTTAAGTCTGATTTTCTATTCAGTTTAATGTACTTTATTGGCATAGTTTGTGTGTACATTAATGTACAGATGTGGGCCGGATCTGGGCCAACACTATGTTGCTGTCTGGTTTACCAAAGCATGTCACAAAATGAATAATTGTGATTATAGTAATACACAAGGCAATAATCTGAAATATTAAGATTCTGTATTCCCAGACAGCAATATAGTGTTGGTCCAGATCCGGCCCACATCTGGCCCGCATGAAATCCAACAAACTGCTTGCTGTCTGGGTTGGGTCTGGACTATATAAGGCTCAGGTGTGGCTCAGATTTGGAGATTCTGGTTTACTTAAGGCTGAGAATTGGCACCAATAATAAAACCTGTTTTGGCCCAGTTCAGGGACAGTTCAGGGTGATTAACTGGCTGAGATTCGGCCCGGTTATGGCCCATGTGTGGCCCTTGTCTGTAATCCAGTTCTGGGCCACTTCAGGGCCGTCATTCTTTGCGGCACTTGGGCCGAGGGAAAAGTGATTGTGTGGCCCGGATCTGGGCCAGAAGACATTTGCTATGTGGGAAGTTTCCTGAACTTCATCTGGACAGAACGTGGCTATACACTGAAAAAGAAAGAAAATACTCTGAATACAGTAGAAAATAGAGCAGTTTCATGGCAATGTATTTTGAACACATTCAGTCAATGTGTTAATGTGTTAATGTGAAAGTTAAGTTCAAATTTCTGCAGTAGTTTTGGATTCTATGGTGGAGATTAGAGAAAATGTTCTGCCCCTGTTTATTAAGTTCAGATGTGAAGCACTGAAAGCTCACAGACAACACATAAAGTAGTTCTTAGGACATTTTAATACTAAGACAACAGCCGCACACAAAGTCACAAACTCGATTCTTTGTCAGCTTTACATTTCCAAAGTAACCCTTACAGCAAAATGTCAAGTGCCCTCAGATCATCCCACAATGCTCTTATCGAGGAGTCTCATGACAACGAGGAGATTTTTTTTAAAACGGAAGAAAAAACTCTGTTTATAAAAATACCAGCGTTCGTGTGGACATGGCCTAATACAGACAACTCCTACACCTGCCTAAAGCAGACTTGTACTGTTGCATTACTGTCATATTTCTGTGGCACGTGTCTGTGTGTGTCAATAAAGAATGAAGTTTTTCTTGTGCTTTAGGGTTTGTAGACCAGGAATCAATGATCTTGATGCATTTGTGCTACTTCATCAGACAACAACAACGGCAAACAAATGAGGCTCTGTTTCACTGCTGTTTCCAGCGAAAACAACAATCTGTCCATGACGGAAACATGAATCACTGCTAGGAACCAGAAGGCACCTGTTGCCGGACGGAAAGATGCAGAGCAAAAGAAGATCGAAGTTCCCGTCCCTGCGGAGGATTAGTGCCTCAGCACTGGCACGGCTCCCGTTGTGCTTTGTGTTAGAAAGGGACCCAGAATGAAAGAGGCTGGGAAAAGCTGGGAGTCTGCAGTAAAACTGACTAATGCCGACCAGGCCTTTAGAAATACAGCAGGGCCTTAAGCTTAGCATGGTAGCCATGGCAGCAGTAGCTTGCAGCTCTGACGTTACTGCACTTTAACACCGCGCCATTTACTGCCCTTTGCCTAACAACCACATTTGTAGTGTAAACAAAAGGTTTAAAAGCGACAAACTAGGTTCTGCATTGAGAAGCTGTCTTACATGTACATCGATTCATTCAGCTTCCAGAAAAATGCAACACGACTTCAATGAATTAACAAAATAAATATAAAATATAGGCACAAATTATACAATTTACATTACATTCAATTAAATGTCTTATAAACCCCTCTCCTAACCCACGCAAACAACATGTCAGGTATAATTATATGTAGATTGCTCTCATAGATCCAACAAACACAGATAAATGAAATGAAATGAAACTTAAAATGAAAAGAAAAAGAAAGCACAAATTACGACAGAATAAATTATTTACATTCTTACACTGTGTCTCACCACAAGCGCTTACTCAGAATCCTCAAGAAATGCCAAATATTTACCCCACCTTCTCTCGTAAACATACATTTTTTTTCCAAGTAATCTGTACAACATTTTTTTTTTTTTTTTTACTCTGTAACCCATTCTTGGAAATATGGTGAACTTGCTGACCACCATCCCCTCATAAATATTTGTCTCCCTATCATAATACTTTATGAATCCACTTTAATCCACTCTCAACATCAGCAGTTAATAAAAGCGGGTCTCCTAAGACATAAATACTTGGACAAAATGAAAAGCAGCATCCCGACACATCTTGAATATAGTGGCACAGATGAGTTCTTGAATCCATTCAGTCTACATCGTGGAACTCTGTATCTACCAGAACGAGACATAAATGAAGACGCCTGCCTGCCTCGCAACACGGACAGAATCTCTGGAATGAATTACAAAGAACAGGTGATTGAGAATCACTGATTGAGAATCACTCAACTGAAATATAAATATAATGTTCATAAGCTTACTACCTTGGGATTCATCCAAACTTGTCTGGAGGACAGTGGCCTAAAGAAAAACAGCTAGAGTTCATTTAGCCCACATGCACCGAACCGCTTCACCAGGTTTGATGGTAGTTGTCAGAACAGGTCAAAAGCCATGCTACCAAATCAACAAGTTGTGTGGTAAATTGTCCCTATGGGGAAAGTGATGGAGAGTAAAAAAGCCCTCCTCTAATTTAGTCAATTTCTCCTTTGATTGGTCACCGTTTCTGTCAGCGAACCCGAGGAACACAATACACGTCACAATACACATTGTTTAAAAGCAGCTTCACACAAATCATGATGTTAATGTTTATAATATCTTCATGTCTAATAATCGTATTTAGCAGATTAGAGCTGGACGATAATATAGTTACATTTTGAGACAATAAACACAACTGAGAACTAGGGCAGGGCGGTATGAGGGTATATATCTTTACTTCGAAATAGAGTGTCTATCATTACAGATTTTGCTATATCGTGCATTCCGCGGTATGCAAATATATCTGCATAACACAGAACTGCTTAAATTTGATACACCTTTTAAGTGATAAGGAAACATACATGAATGAGAAAATAAAGAGTGGGACGCACTTGGTAGTTATTAAGTGAATAAGCAGTGAAGAAGAACTGAATCCTCTGCTCGCGCTGACTGACACACAGCCGAAGTGTGCACTGAAAGCCCCTCTCTCGACAGCATGCGATCGCCAAAACAGATCTCTTTCCTGTTTTATTGTGCTCAATTGGTCAAATACACACACATTTATGTCATAATGCCCACTGTGCGGAGTATTCAAGTAAACACAGTTGGTTACGTGTTAAATAATCGTAAACAGTTGGGTGAAAACCGGATGTGTTTCAGTATACTGGATGGTCTTAAAGGGACAGCAGCCTTATTTACCTGCTGCTGTCTGTCATTATTAATGTTAATCATGTTTGATTGCCCACCCCTTTTGAGATCAATTGAGAAAAGAGTTGAGATTTGATATATATCTATTTATGTGAGTGTACTGTGTATGTATGTGGATAAAGTTGGACCAACTCATATATAGCCTACAGTATATATCCAACTTCATATAAAGAGCTGTCCTTTTTGTCCTATTGCTCATAATTTTGGTTAAATCTTGGTTTTTATTTTTAATAACAAAAATAAAATATTGAAATAATAAAGTGAAACAAGACTTTGGCCAATGCCTTTTTAGGCCTTAATGGTCTGTAATCTTCTGTTAATCTTTTGTTACCTCACATAGCTAATTTTTTTTCAAACAGTCTTAAAAAAATGAAAAATATCTTGATTTTTGCCACATTGTCCAGCTGTAGTCTGAGCTTCTAAAGCTACTGACAAACTGACAAACTTCAGCTGTCTTACAGCCCTTCTGTCAACTCATTAAAGCGTTCTCTTCCTCCACTGAATGGAGCTGCCGTCACTCATCCTCATGGTTCATAAAGACACATGCCTCATGCGCTCCAAAAGAACCCATTTCTGTGCAAAATGACAATCTTAGACAAAGTGAACTTCATTAATTTCTTTAACGAATAGTAGTGGTAGTGGTCCTGACAGAAGTTACACCTGCTTCCGAGCAAACGTAAAACATGTGTGAAAGACATCTGAGTGTTCAAGCTTTATCTTTTAAAGCTGGTTATGAAATGCAAACATGTTGAGGTTATCGATCAAAGTGCCACAGCTAATGCAGCAGAGCATAAATCACCATCCCAGTGAGTCTTTCACCAGCGCTCTATAGAGTACCGAGGGTCAGTGAGAACTTGACTCAGATGTGCCCATTCAGGGTGAACTGACTATCATAGCTTGACTTTTGTTTCTACACTGAAACTACATTAAATCCATAAACTACACAAGAAAACCGGTCATCACCAGCCCACCTGCTGAGAGAAGGTGTGGAGACCAGGTGTGGTCATAATTACCCAGACTTCCTCTTTCAGCGGATCGAGGCTTCTACGGTTTCACCGCCACAAACGAGCGTAATTCGATGAGGGCTTTAGGGAATCTAATGAACAAACCTAAACAGGGTTCTACTGTATACGGAGGAATGCGGGGCAGATCTGCTGCTGGATAAAGGCTTTTGTCAGGCCTCTCTGGTGTCCAGGCAGATCGTCTAACTGTGAGAAGCCAGATAAGCAGAGCTGGACTCTGAGCCTTCTGTCTGAAACAGATTATGTGCAATTAAATTGATTGACTGCCTGGAGAAAAGGAGGTATAAGGCCATCAGTAGATCAGTAGCTTTCAGGCCTTCTCAGCATTCACGTAAGCCAGTTCTTACAATTATGAAACACACTGATTTATGTTTCTCTGAACAGCATCCCTGATTACTGGCGAACACAAAACAGCTTCTCTGCTTACAGTCAGTCTTTCTGTATCAATGACTAACATATACTCCGTAAATGATTCCACGTTGGTTGGGACTCGAGACCGGTGAGTGTCGCTCATCTTCAATTACTCCACCGGCCCCGCCCCACTCGTCACAGAGCGTTTGAGTGAATGAGTGATGCATTTATATAGCACTTTATTGTGTAATGCTGTACACCCAAAGTGCTTCACAATCATATGTGGGGGGGGGGGCAGTGTGCAGCATCCACCTGGACCACAGCCACAGGACAACGGCACCAGTGCGCTCACCACACACCAGCTACACGTGGAGAGGAGAGAGAGTCATACAGCCAATCAAGTGAATGGGGATTCCACTTTTATGAGTGAAGCACTGCTTTACTGACAGAGGTTACTGGGGAAACTGCTGTATTTCTGCCATTCCAAAAGTGCCACCTACTGGCAGAGAATGAGTTTGTATTTTCAATCAGCTTGTCTGCCATTTTTATTCAGACCAGTGCGAAAATCCACCCATATTTTTAAGCAGCAAACACACTGTTGTAAATGTGAACCAGTGGATAGCTAATAAGTGCTAATATAAAAATCTAAGCAATTCAATTCAAGTTTACCACAAATAGAGTGTAAGTCTGTAGTCTAATAAAAAATAGACTATATGATGAATTGCTTTCTGAATTAATCATTTATGTATTCATTTAGCAGATGCTTTTATCAAAAACGACTAACAATTGCGGAACATCACAAACCATTTATTAATTTATGGCTGCAATATTTGAGTTAAAAGTAAAAACTAGATCAGTACATGAGGGATAGCAGAGGTGAAACAGAAAAGAAGAGCAAGAGAGAGAAGATTTAAAGTGTTTATTTTGATTTCCATTTGCTAAAGGTCAAGGCCGCTCTATCTGTCTGTCATAAAGACGTGATATAATTTAAAGCACATCTCCTTGAATATTTACTTTGAAATACTACTGATTCCTCTTGAACTTTATACCTAAACATAAACCAGCTTACTGACACCGTCTGTATATTCACCTGTCTGTCTGTCTCATAGGCTGATGGAAAAGCAATCATGCATTTATATTTGCTGATGTTTCATGAAAAGAAAGGACCAAATACAAATTAACAATTTACTGCAAAACACAAGCAGATGTCCTCACACACACACACACCCACCACACCCACACACATACTCTCTCTCTCTCACACACACACACACACAACAACAACAACAACAAACTATGAGAACATTATTTCCCTCCTGTTATGTTTTCCTGACACGCATTTGGATGATTAATCTAAGCGCCCACAGCTACTGTTTTGTCATAAGGGCAAAGAGCTTCATCAAATTAGTGTGACATGAGAGGTGAGGGCATATGCTAATTAACCTACATTACCTGGCCAATGCACTGGATTCCCCGGCAAACTAAAAGTACTATGGTATTACCATATTTCTTAGAATACGGCAAGAGGAGCGTTCTGTAGGGAAACTTCTGTCATCTGAGGTCTAGTTTAGTTAATGCTCATCTTATGGCAGGGTTTTCCTGATATCATCATATTCTGGTGGCTGCTTTACATTCAGGTCAGGTGACTTTATGAGTCATGATGTGAATGGACAGCGCCACAGGACTGACAGCTGAAAAACCAAGGAATAAACGTAAAATCAAAACTGCTCACGTGGGTTAAATATGCTTGAGCGAGTTCTGTTCTCTGAGCATGTGATTTTATGAGACAACAGGACATCAGGTGACGTTTGGAAGAGAGCTGAGCATTTAAACCTTGTTCAAATGCTCATCATTCTATTGATCTACAAACGCGTCATTTGGAGCCAAATCTCCTGTGAGTGTCACAAATCGAAGCATCTAAAGCTCATTGATCTTTATAAATGGCCTTCATGAGTGTTCATACACACTGTATGTGTCTGTAAGGCCACTATCATGACATGGGAAACAGCATTGTTTCATATTCTGAGCAGTAACTGTTGAAGTGACCTATGCCACCGCTGCTCTGTAAACAGGATAATCACATCAGTCTGACGAGTCGACGCACATCGAGCTCACTCACATCCGCTCAGCGGCTCTCGTGATGCTCCACAACATGAGCGGCACATCTCACGATGTCTCAGTCTTTACAATGACACTATTCTCACATCAGAACTCATGAATTCTGGGAACCAGAAACCATCAGCTCTTTCCAGTTTCAAAGTGCAATCATCTAAAAGCTTCTCTGTCCAACTGCTGCAAGATTCTGGACGCTCTCTTGAAAAGCAAATGTTTCTGTCAGCTAAGACAACTTCTAAGGAAAACTACTGTCTAACTAATCCCTGTGTGATTGTAAAAGAAAAGCATTGTCTCTGTATGTCATACACACTGGCATATCAGGCAAAAAAGCAGCTTTGCTTTTTGTCAGCATATTCCTCTCTGGAAAACTCTACATTTATAATCATACAGTATTTGTGCCAGGAATGACAGACAACAACTTCTGTTCAGTTTCATCTTGTCGAGGGTATGTTCAAACACAAGCTCAGCTGAAAACAAATGATCAACACAGAAACACATTTAAATGCTGTATTACCTTTGGCGTCTTGGCAAATCTCCCATTTCTCGTATCCTTGATGAGTGAGACGTCTAACAGGTCAGTCTCCTGCAATCACAAATGAGATTTATGAGTATTATGAGAACAGCGTGTTTAAACTTGCGTCCACAGCACAGTTACGAAAGACAATTATGTAATAAAACTAAATAAATATATAATCGTGACATATGATGGGAAACAGGTCACTTCTTGCTCTTTATAAATAAAAGACTTTGACGTTGTGTGCCTTAAAGCAACAGCGTACAGGTCAGAGGAAGATCAAACCCATTGTCAGCCAATCATAACAGAGCTCATTTACATACAGAAGTCTTAAACACTCTGTTTCAAGTCAAGTCACCTTTATTTGTATAGCGCTTTATAGAATACTGATTGTGTCAAAGCAGCTTTACAGTGTCAAACAGGAAAATAGTGTGTGATAATGCAGAGGCAATGAACCAAAACTCCATCAGTGACAGACTGGAACCCGGGAACACTTCCCATAATGAAGAGTGGCATCTATGCTAATATTAGTCTCTTTCATTCTTATTCAGAGGTCACCGTAGTCATACTAGGGATGCAACGATACCATTTTTTTCAGAAACGATCCGATCCGATTCCAAAAATTTAGTATCAGCCAATACTAGTGCAGTTTTTTTTTAAATCAATGTCAGTTTCTATACTTCTGTGTGTTGACCTGATCATCACTCTTGTGTGTTAAACACAATCTGTTAAAGTTTTTAAATCAATGTCAATTTCTATACTTCTGTGTGTTGACCTGATCATCACTCTTGTGTGTTAAACAATGTTAAAAGTATAAAAACATTAATCATGGGTGCACAATAATTTTATAAAAACATTAAACTAAACGTAAAAGTGAAACAACATCATTTTTGCAAAACCTAATCCAAACACAAAAGTATTGTAACAGGAAAGGGTATGGATCCAGTCCAACGCGTATGCACATCAAGTGTCAGAATGATGCGCTTGAAGCAACACAGTGCTCCGCATAAAAAGGGAAGAGATATTGATGTGTAGTGCATTATATCTGTGCGATATTTTATTGAGCCTTTTGTTTTAACGGTTTTAAGTCTCAGTTATTGTGCACTCTTGAAGAGACAAGGACAACTAGAGTCCCAGAGACAGATCCCCTGCGAAGACACTGTCACCACGACAGCCATATGTTTTATTGGGGTTCACCCACGACAGCCATCGGCACAAGACCCGGGAACCAGACGACTTTGGGTCTCTGCTCAATCTCGCAGGGAACTAATCTGCGGGCTCGGCCGCTTCGTGAAAGCCGGAGGCGAGCCCCGCTGCCTCGCAGGGAACATCTGCGGGCTCGGCCGCTTCGCCTCCCGAAAGCCGGAAGCGTTTAGCCCCGCCGCCTCGGAAAAGAACTTCCTGAAGGGGTCGGCCCCCCCACCCTGACGGCTGAGCTCACTCAAGTATTGAGGAGCTAAAACCATTCACTCAGCAAGAAAGGTGTGTAATTGCACAAAGATAGGGTGGAGCCTTTATTTGCGAAGATATGGTGGAATGATTTTGTTTATGGATTGTTTTTTTTGAGCTCTGAACACTGACTTCATTCCTCCAGCGTCATCGTCGGAGGGTGCCAGTCAAATGTGGGCAGTCCACTGTACTGAGACACTATGAAGTTCAGCAAATCTTTCTTCTTTTCAAAAGGACTCGGCCAGTCCTCCCCAAAAGAAGACCATAAGACAGGTCTTCTATGTCGCCGAAAACTGAGCCGCCCCGACGAAAAAAAGCCACACCCAGGCATAATCCTCGATGCTTCGCTCACCCTGGCGACATTTATCGAGGAAAATAAACCTCCGTGCTGATTGCGCAAACCCATAACTGCTGGCTGTATTCTGTCATCTGGCGCGGTTTAATAAAGCGCGACCTAGATTAGGCGTTGAAGAGACACAACAGGGTTTGGGTCCAAATGCAGGGATATTATTATCTTTTAAATAAGAACAAAAAGGCCAACACGGCAAAAACAAACACAGAAACAAATCACACAACGAGCGAGATTTGCAAGTTCAGCGGACATGCAAATGCTGAATTTCTGAGGACACGAATACCCATACGCAATAAACAATTACCAATACAGCCAGGCAGAGGAGTGGGTAAATACCAAAAATCTGGTTGTGATACCCAAATGTCACCTGATCATATGATTGTCATTAAGATGGTCTCTTGTGAATGTGACTATGCTGAGAGTAAGTAAATAAATACAAAATCTGGTTACACATCCGAAATGGTGTCGAGTAAACCAGGTGTGCAGAGTGACGGTAATGAGTCCGGGAGAGAGTTAAAGTATTGGAAGTGGCGCCCTCCTGGTGGTTGAGAAGGAGGCAACCCCGGGTCCGGACTCATGACAACCACTTTAAACTCAAATGAATCAAATGGAAGGTGATTTTATCTGGGGAAGAGGACTTTTGATGACTTGACATCATGTCCTAACCAGATGCGACGCAACAAGATTCCAGCGACGAGCAGTTTGTCTGTCCACACCAGACGCGACAGAAACACTCAAATATCAAATATGGGCTCTCTCTCCAAGAGCACTGCACTCCCAATGAAATGGATAAGTTTATAATCCAATTCATAAATATTAAAACTTTTTCACATTATTAAAAGTAAATACTGAGGGACTGATGCCATCTTTGTTATAGAATACACTTGTTAGTTTGCACTGAGTTCACAATTAAACGTACATGTTTGCTTTAATTTATTTTCGAAATCTGAGGTAAACTATCTGTTGTCACTTTCAGTACTCTATAAAGGTCACGCAAAATGATATTCACACTCAATTTTAACATTAAATAAAGCACATAATCAGTACCTAAGATTATCATTGTCATAGTTTGTATGTTGTTGTTCCAGCAGCGACGACACAGAAATAGAAACCCTTTCTAAAATAGAAACTTCACCTGCTGCTGTCACGACTGGTTAGGACAAAAACTCAGATAAACATGGAAAAGATACCCTTTATTGCGTTTCATTGCATGATGGGGCAGATCGGTAGATGGTTCCTCTTTAGGTTGACAGTAAGTTATTGCAAAGGCCTGGAGCTTTTACATTTGCCATCACACACCTGTAGTCAGACTTCTTAATATCCACATAAAGTACTGACTGCATTGTAATATATTCTGACTACAAACTGCTTGCTTTTTAATGTATTATTTAGAGGCTAATAAATCTAAAATCTGGTAACAGTGGAACTGCTCAAGGGTGTCTCATTAATTCAGTGTGTAAATGCTTCATGACTGATCTGTCAAAGAACCCACCAAACGCTGTCAAATCTAGTCACTAACTCTCGAACTTCCTGTTTGTTTGTTTGACTTTGTTTCCTGGTGGACTGATCATACAGACTGCAGGAGATATAGAGATACAGATATCTATAGAGTGATAGGCACTGGCACGTGAGCAATATCGAAACAGATGCTCGTGTATAAAGTCCAACAAATCTGTACATACACCTGAGTTCGAAAATGGACGGATGTGACTGGAAGAACAGCCTCATTCACTGAGCAGCACCGTTGAACAATCCTTCACTCGCCGCCAGTCTCCTGCTGTCAGGAAGAGGAAAGAACGACAGAACTTGTACTGTCAGCAGCCAGACATGCTGTCGAAGCAACACAAACGTCATCAGCATCATTACCTGCCGTATCAAGGTCAGTCCCCATCTATTTAAAACTCTGTTCTCGTTACGCCAGCGCAACCGCAGCACATGGCGCGGAAACACTATCCTGAGCTGTCTGCAATGCTAAGATTTCAGTCAATGTCAAGCAAAAAAAACAAAAACAGTTGATGTCTTTGTGGATGTCAGAGCTTTGGTAAGTAAGGGGGAGACACAACTGTGCCTCAGGATCTAAATAAGTCCTATACGGTATGACAAGCAGCCCTGTTAGCCACAGTTCAGCTTCAAAATAACCCTGTGAATCACAATATCATGTTCTCTCACTACATGTGCAGAATACAGAGAGTCAGACGCAATGACTCTATCACTGCACCCTTTGTTAAAAAGATGCAACTTTACATTGCTTTGTGATAGTTGTTCATGAGTGGCTTTATATCCTTCAGAAAAACCCTCCAGTTCCTGCACATTCTTAGCTTTTCGGCACATATGAGCTCTTCCCAAAAGTGACTGCATGATGAGGAGATCCAGCTTTCACTAGAACAAGGGTCTCATATACAACTATTAGGAGAGGATAGAAACTGTTTACCGTTGTGATTTTTCGATATTTAAATAAAAGAATAAGATCTTTTATCTGTTATATTAGTGTACATTTTGAAGGGGTTTACAACCTCTCTCTCTAGAAATACATGCTTGAATCAACCTACCTGCAAACGACCTTAAAAGCTGCGTGCAAGTGTTTCTAAAGGCAAAGGTGGCTGCACCAAGTTAAGTCACCTTTATTTATATAGCGCTTTACACAAAACAGATTGTGTCAAAGCAACTGAACAACATTAATTAGGAAAACAGTGTGTCAATAATGCGAAATGACAGTTAAAGGCAGTTCATCATTGAATTCAGTGATGTCATCATGCAGCTCAGTTCAGTTTAAATAGTATCTGTGCAATCATTTGCAATCAAGTCAACGATATCGCTGTAAAATAATGTAAGTCAATTGATGAATAAAAACTGTTGATGGCATTATCTTTGAAATCATCCTCACTTTACAGTATTTGTTCAAAAGTATCTAAAACAGTACCGGATGTTTTAGTATCTTGGAGAAGCTGTTACAGTTCTTCTCTGGATTTAGAGACAGACATGGAAACCAAACCTTGTGCTCTGAAGACATTTTTCTGCAGATCAGTTCCAGATGCTTATACTCTTACTGCGGCATTCCGTTGCTTGTTCTATTTGTTTCTTTTTTAATGATGGATGGTAATGGCTGTTGTTATCAGTTTCTTGTTCTTTCCTTTCTCTCTCGAGGAACAATGACGCAGGGGGCCAGTATTTTAGGTATGACAGGCCCGTGTCAGCACCGGCCCCAAAGCACCTGCTTGCCATTTAAATTTGATACCCTCTTATCATTCTCCAAATTGAATTGACTGCTCACGAGAAAAAAGACATGTGACCTACATCTCTGACACACTTAAAAGGGAAAGCAGAAATGGAGCAAAAGAAGAGGATCAAGGGAAAAGGAAGGAACAACCAAAAACCAGCCTCCACTCTCTCAACCATCACAGATCAACTAACCCTACCTCAAATCCTTTAGGGTTCAGACTGAGTTGTCACGGAAACACTAGTTACTGAAAAGTGTGGAAAACATCAGCTTATCCTAGTTCCATACATGCAAAATCTCAAACATGGACACGAGTTAAATCAAAGTCATGTAACTGAAAAATCAAAAGTGCAAAAACCTTGTTACCAGATTTTGAAATGAGGATTAATTAAGACTGTGTGAATAAAGCATCTCTCGGCAGCAGAACGGAGGAGCCGGCAGCAGCTTCAATGCAAACCAGAGAACAGTGTGACCAGCGCGGAGAAATTGGATTCTGGTATTAAAAGACCTTTGAAGAATGGAAAGCTAGATTTAGAATAACCTTTTAAAAAGATTATAACACATCCAGGGATCAAAGGACTCCATGTAACAATGTTTTACACTTAAAAAGTATTTTCCAAGTTAATAAGCATTTACATTTAAAAATCTATCAGATGCATTCCTACAGACAAACCACGTGACAGACGCGGTCTAAAAATGTCCATAGAATGTGGGGCTTAGATCTACCTGTGTGTCGACGTGAGAAAGTACAGAACATGAAATAGCATGTTGAAAACGTTCCATCTTTACAGGAGCAGGACATTGATCACTAAAGGAGCAAATTCTGCATCAGCACGTACGGCTGCACACTTGCATGCGAGGAAGGTAGTCCTGTTGTAGACTAAAATAAGCATTATAATGTGACTCTGGCAAACACAGCATGATTGCAGTGGGAATTACAGCTGTTGATGGACAATAAACATCACTGACCATGTCATTCAGTCACGCTTCTATCTAATAAATCACCCTTACATACACCTCTTTTGCTATTGCTCATGTAACAGTGATTATCCTCTGTATAGGTTGCTGTCCCCTGTAATGATCGAATGTGGAACTAATAATTAAGGATTAAGAAAAGAGGTTAGACAATCATAACAGTCATTCACATGAGAGGTACAGATAAAAAAGGTTCATTTAAGATACAAATGCAAAAATAAGCCAATAATCATTTGCGGTTTTGAAATTGTTAATATATGTCAATGTCCTGCCATGTGAAGCTAAGAGCTCTGTCGGACACAAACAACTGTTACACATCAGACAGGAACAGCACATGTTCAGCCCTTCCTGACATTAGGGGTGTGCGATAGTGACAAAAAATTATATCTCAATATTTTCTGGAATTTTGTCGATAACGATAATTGGACTATGTTTCATCGAGTGTATTATTGTGCTGGTACATTTTCAGGTTTAGGACTGCCGTGGACAGCTGAATCCCGAAGCTTCTGATATTCTTCATATTCTGTGCAGCTGTTAGATTGCAGCAGTAACAGAAATTAACTTTTCAAATAAGTTCAAACTGATTTTTAGCTTTTATGGGCATTTTAACTTTATAAGCCCAAAAATGTATGCATTATCTTTTGTGTCAAATTCTTAAATTTAATCAATACATTTTAAAAAGCAAGACAATTGTTGATGGTCACCAATCAAATGAAATCAGTATCAACAAAATTTGTTTGCGATGCAAAGGAACAGAATCTGCATCTGAAGTAGCGTTTAGAGTCATTCACACAAACTGTTTAATGCAGGACATGAATGCAGTTCACCTGCAATTACAAATGCATAAATATGCTATGATGTTTTAAAACCAAAACGTTCAATAGTGATTTCTGGAATGATTTTGGGTAAAAACAAAAACGGGGGGGGGAATATACTTTAAATATAAACCTAAATTCACCAGTAGGTGGTGAGTCATTCATTCAATCGATTTATTCAAACAGCTGATTGATTCACTAAAGAAACACCGCTGTGTGTTGCTCACATACACAAAACAGTTCTTCTGTGGCTTTGTTTGAAACGAAAGCAAAAACAGGATCTTGAGTCTAAAATGTAAGTCACTTAATATTAACTTCTTGTTTATTGGACTGCTATTTGGAGAAACTGATATTTGCAGAAAAACTGTATAAAAGACATATAGAAGTCATTATCTTGATTTTTGGGGGAATTCTAAATGTATTTTAATAGACTAAATCATGCAGTGAAAGCGTGAACTCGTGAACGTGAGCTCGTGCAGTACCTCTCGTTGTAGGCACACACTCTCTGGGTTTGTTTTTTTGTTTTTTGTGATATACTCAATAATGTCAAATCACTTTCAGGGGCCAACAAAACATGTGCTGGGCAAAAGCAATAGACAAATGTTCCCCGCTCAACAGCCCAGACAGCCAAACATTACAAAGCATCTGAGGTTCAATCAAACCACATGAAGCTCTCCAGAGGACCAATCTCTTGCTCAAATGTTGCTGTATTACTGAATGCCTATTAAGTCTAAAAAATATGGAATTGACTTTAATTCTATAGACACTTCTCAAAATATCTTCATTTAAGTTCTGCATGTTTGGAACAACACGAGGAAGAGTAAATTATGAGAGAATTTTAATTTTGGCTAAACTATCTTTTTAAAGAGATAGCTCACCTAAAAGCAGGGGTGCTCAATCCTGTTCCTAGAGATCTACCGTCCTGCAAAGTTTAGCTCCAGCCCTGATCAAACACACCTGAACCACCTAATTAATCTCTTCAGAAGCACTTGGTAATTACAGGCAGCTGTGTTGGAGCAGGGCTGGAACGGACGTCTGCAGGTAGGTTGATCTCCAGGAACAGGATTGGGTACCCCTGATCTAACAGTGATAATTTGCTGTTAATTTACTCACCCTCAGGCCATCCAAGATGTAGGTGACTTTTGTTTGTGAGTAAAACAGTAAAGAAGATTTTTAGTGGAAACCGTGTTTCTTGGTGATTCATAAAATGCAAACAAGTGGCTACCGAGTCAAAAAAAGTATATCAGGGAACACAAAATCAATACCTTTGGCTCCTGACGATATACGAACCAGTTCACCAAATCGGACTGAACCATCTGAAACAGTTTGGGGCTCAAGCAGCACAGATCTACAAGTTACTCAATCAAAACGGACGGCTGACAGTCACTCCGACTGGAAATGATGAAGGAACTCATTCAGCGCACCAGTTCCTCCAATAGTCACTGAACTAAGGAAACAGTTCGATTCGGAACGAAGAACGATGAGCCGCTGATATGAGCATGCGTGAACAGAACACTTGAATGAAGGGGTCAAATGAATGTTTTTAGGGTTTCTCATGGTTTATGTAAATAGGTGAGCTGATTTAGACTAGTTTATTCACTTGATGTGCTTTAGACATAAAAACATCCACATTTCACATCATTTCTTGTATGTAGTTGTGTAATGAAAGTGAAAGTGACGTGACATACAGCCAAGTATGGTAACCCATACTCATAATTGGTGCTCTGCATTTAACCCATCCAAAGTGCACACACACCCAGAGCAGTGGGTATCATTTATGCTGCGGCGCCCGGGGAGCAGTTGGGGGTTCGGTGTCTTGCTCAAGGGCACCTCAGTCGTGGTATTGAGTGTGGAGAGAGCGCTGTACATTCACTCCCCCCACCCACAATTCCTGCCGGCCCGAGACTCGAACTCTCAACCCTTCGATTGCAAGTCCGACTCTCTAACCATTAGGCCATGACTTCCCCATATATAGTTACATCATTGCATGATTACATAAACAAACTGCTTAATCAGTTTTTTGAACCAGTTCATTGAAACGAACTGTAACAAGTTCACGGAAAAGAATCAGTCTTCCCCGCTTGCCAGTGCACAAGACTAGCTAAGTTAGGTCTCAACTGTAAAGGGAAAGCTCCTCATTGTTTAGCTCAAATTCACTCGTCCTGAATGGAGGAGTAACCTGAGCTTAGTTAAGTGTCTTTCTCTAGGGCATAATGGTGGTACTTTCACTTACAACCCAGATCTTTAACAACCATGTCCTGACTGTGTCCTCCTGCAATCCATGAAGCTATTACAAGATCTCACGCTTTGAGTCAACAGTCTGTTTAGTGTGACATGCAAATCCACACTGAAAGAAATTTAAGTCAGCCCGCTTCTGTACGGTTCTCTGTTTTGAATCTATTCAAATAAGCATCAGTTTGCTTAAAACTTTTAATAATGTAGATGCTCGTCTGCTGATCTGACAGCACAGAGAAGGAGGCGAATGTTTTTTTTTTTTATGTAAGTATGTCTGAACACAAATAATATGTTATTTATTAATTTATTTGCATTTGGATGTTTTTTTCCATTTATACTGATAACCAAAGCCACTCAATCAGTGTTGCTTTGATTAGCTATTAACACATTTCTCAGTTTAAAGGTATAAGTTAGGAGTTAAAATATTTATTAAATCATGTAGCTGCTGTTGTACTGATATAGCAGCAGTGAAGTGCTGACAAAAGCTGTTACATTTTTCTTTTACATGTGCATTTAGAAGTGCAGTTTTTTTTTGGTCTACATTAAACACATGACTGAAAGTGGTTAGCTTACAGCACTACTGCATAGATTCACAAAGCCATAGACCTACACTCAATTAGTTTCTCTATAAATAATAAAAAAAAAAAACGTGTCTGCTTAATAGTTTCAGCAAACATATGTTTGGATCTGTTGGACATCGGGTTATTTCAACAGTCAAAACCAGCATTTATGTATTACAGCTGGTGTATTACAACTAGCTTAGTAAAAGTAGTTTGCAGTATTGAAAACAGAAACAACAGTGCTAACCTGCACACAGTGTGTGAGTTCAGAATGTGCTTTATGAGAGGTTATGGCCATCTGTGATCTGGCATAAGGTCAAGCTCATGTACAAAATGAAGAAAAATAGAAAAGCACACCTTCATCTTACACGCTTTCTCTTCCCTGTACGGCAATGAAAACACATGATGCAGAGAGGGCTGTCTTATTTAAGCTACTTCATTACAATCAAAGCAGCAGAGTTATTGTTTTTCTCTTGGAAATGAACACATCTGAGTCAAAGCAATGTCCTTGATTTATCATCTGCTGTGTGTTCCACCAGGACTAATAACAGCAGATCTCTACTACGCTTTGGACAGCCACCCCGCTTCCCTAATACATGCTGCAATGAAGCACCAGGAACTGTCCTCTAGACCGTTCTGTTATGTTTAATTGTACATCGTGATCCACACCGTGTTTGTCCACCGTGGACAGTAAACTTTGGTTAAGTTCAGCTATCAAAGGCCACAGGTGAACCGATCTCTTCCAGCCTCTTCCAGAGACCTGCCCTGCACCTTGTTTTGTGAACGGGCCTTTTCTTTTGGAGAGAGAGTACGAGAGACCTGCCAAGTGCTGGTGAGCTGATCTTACCATGACCTTCTCACAGTACAGCCTTGATTCATTGAGCAAAAGTGCAGCGAGCAGGACAGAAAATGAACAAACAGCAAGAAAAAGCCCTGCAGCTGTTCTTTCTCAAAGCTTCTGTTGTTCAGGCACTGCTTGCTTTCAAAATCTCCATTTATCCAATACTTACCAGTCTGTCTAGCTATGCTCAGACTCAGTTCTACTGATCCAAACTACTGATTTCAAATGAAAACTTCCCTACCGGTTGGCTGGATCATCAGTGTGTTGTGTGACGGTTACATTAACAAATGGCTTGACACTCTACGAGACCACAAAGAATCTAAAGGAGGATATTTCTTGGATATTTCCTGTTAATATTCAGCAATATTACTGAATTGACTGTACAGGTACTATTGGACGAGAACTGAATGGAGCTGATGATGATGATGACATCACTGTTTTCTGCAGGGCTGCTTTACAGCTGAACTGCACTACTGTCATAATTCATGATCTTTACACAGTTATTGAATTGAAACGGAATCAACCCTACACTGACCTCAGCTGAACAATGACACCACTGTTTTTTAGAGCTGCTTTTCAGCAGAATTGTTCTCTGAACCATCCATTAATCATTATTTTCCTGTTTATCACCGTGAAGCTGTTCTGAAACAATCTGTATTGTATAAAGCGCTATAGAAATAAAAGTGACTTGACTTGGAAGAAAGGAGGCTACGTTTATTTGATTTTTTTTTGTGTGGGTTATTTTTTCAAGAACTGGCAGTGTTGGGTGGCAGTGAAGGCGTCATACCCTCAGTGTCTCTCGTAGTAAGCACTGACATGTGCACTGTGAAGTTCTCCTTCCTGTCAGCTGCACTTACTTGATGAAAAGGAGGGGAGACATTTCAACTTGGCATAGAGCACATTTCAATTTCAGTAGATTGGCTGAAGATTTACAATTTGGCAGCTGTGATTATGCTGACAAAGGGACTAAGATGCCTGCCAGGTCAATCAGATAAAAGTGCAATGCTGGGCAAAAACAGTGTTTGAACTATTGGTGACTCCGCAGCAGTAGGAGAAATGGTGCTAGAAGAACACATGCTCACCATATCTCAATTGATTCTCTTAGACAGCAATGAGATTAGACTGAGAGTAAAATGAAGACTTTTCTTAACTGGTATAGTCCACCCCAAACTGAAGGTTGTGTCACGATTTTCCCTTATAATGAAAGCATGCAGGTTTGCGTTTCACAACATCAGGTAGATTAGTCCCTTCCTAACAGAGCAGAACCTCTCGTTCAGGCCTCTTTATTTCTAGACCGGACTACTGCAGAGTCCAGCATATGCAAATCAAACCTCTACAAATGATCCAGAAAGAGAGAGGCACAAAATCACTTTCCATAACTTTCTCCTTCACTGTTCCTTACTGATAGAATGATCTTCCAAATCCTATCCGGACAGTTGAATCTCTAATAATATTTGAGAAACAGCTGAAAACTCATCTCTTCTGTGAATATTTAACTGTAAACTGCTGACATAAAACTCTGTATTGCAAGCACTTCTCGTGTTATAACTTCTTTACTGTGAACTGCTCGTTGTAGTCCTCATTTGTAAGTCTTTTTGAATAAAAGCGTCTGCTAAATGAATAAATGTAAACTGTGCTCAGATTTGTCAAGATGCCAATATCTACAATATATGAGCTCGTACTGTACATTCAACATCCAATTATTACTGTTTCATCCACATTAATTGTACCATTTCACCAATGGAATTTTAGGAGAAACATCGGAGATAAAGTTGATACTTAACTTAGAATGACATCCTTGTACCTTTTCTACCTCTTAAGTGGGGCTAGTATCTTAACGCACCCTTACTGTACTAGCGTGCACTCTTTAGGAGTAGATATGGCACAGAGGTGTACAGTGTCATGCTGTTGTACGACTAAAGCCACTACTTCTGCACCTGCATCACTCATAAGAGTAGCATCATAAATGCAGGCTTTGTAATCTTCTTTGTCTAAGACTTGCTGTGTGAAAATCCGTCCTGTTGCGATCCACAGAGTATAGGACCGTGTCACAGCCCTGCAGCCTCATGCAAATGTTTTAGTCAAATGATCAGCTCACTTACAGCCGAGGGGTTGGGAGACATTGACATTCAAAACGCATCACCCACTTCACATTCCTGTTCCACTCTGCAAACAAAATATCACTGTATTTCAACAACAGCTGAGATGTGCTGGCTCTCCTCAATGCGACACGCAGGGGAGAAGCAGAGATAACCGAAGACGAACGGTGTGACTGAAAAACTTTTGGATCCTGGCTCCAGTCGCTTCCTTCCTTTTCTGCTTTCCTGTCTTTTTGAGTGGTTTTTTTCTGATAAGTGAAGAAGAACAGCATGCTGTGCTTCCTCTGTGCTACACATTCAAAGGCCCATCAAGCATTTTTCTGAACTTTTGCTCTCTTTCGTGCTCTCTACATGTACCCTACATTTGTACTGCTATGTGGAAAAAACAGTGAGCTTTTAGATCAACATCACTGTCACAATAGAGACCTTTAGCAAAGTGGTGAAAGCAGCCATCACTGTTTACATACCAGAACACTTGTGTGTGTGTGTGTGTGTGAGAGAGAGAGAGAGAGAGGTTCATTAGAGTTACATTATTCATATTTTGTTTTAATTGCATGCAGCCACAAATTTGCCAACATAAATGTAAAAATATTAGGGCTACCCCCTAATAGTTAACTAACCGTTAGTCGACCAGAAGAGGCTTGGTCGACCAAAACTGTATTAGTCGCTTAGTCACAGAAAAAAGAAAAAAAAAATCCACAGGCGAAGTCACGCAGTCCATGACTAACAGACCGTTAAAGGGATAGTTCACCCAAAAATCAAAATTATGTCATTAATGACTCACCCTCATGTCGTTCCAAACCCGTGAGACCTCCGTTCATCTTCGGAACACAGTATAAGATATTTTAGATTTAGTCCGAGAGCCTTTCTGTCCCTCCATTGAGAATGTATGTACGGTATACTGTCCACATCCAGAAAGGTAATAAAAAACATCTTCAAAGTAGTCCATGTGACATCAGAGGGTCAGTTAGAATTTTTTGAAGCATCGAAAATACATTTTGGTCCAAAAATATCAAAAACTACGACTTTATTCAGCATTGACTTCTCTCCCGGGTCTGTTATGAGCGCGTTCACAGCACATCCGGTTCGCGAACGAATCACTCGATGTTACCGGATCTTCTTGAACCAGTTCACCAAATCGAACTGAATCGTTTGAAACGGTTCGTGTCAACAATAAGCATTAATCCACAAATGACTTAAGCTGTTAACTTTTTTAACATGGCTGACACTCCCTCTGAGTTCAAATAAACCAATATCCCGGAGTAATTCATTTACTCAAATAGTACAATGACTGAACCGAGCCAGATAACGAACGAAACATTGACTCGTTCTCGAGTCAAGAACCGTTTCTGTCGGACGCGTCCGATTCGAGAACCGAGGAGCTGATGATACTGCGCATGCGTGAAGCAGACTGACACACAGCGTGTCTGAACCGAACTGGTTCTTTTGGTGATTGATTCTGAACTGATTCTGTGCTAATGTTATGAGCGCGGTGTAAACCGAAGGCTTGAATCAAGGGCAATCATCGCCAATGAAGTCATTACGTCGAGCGCAAAAAAGAACTGGTGAAACCGTTTTCGGGGCACCCGGTTTATTGAATCAAACTGTCCGAAAGAACCGGTTCGCGGTAGAAGAACAGAACTTCCCCATCACTACCGTGATCCCGAAAACCGATGCAACCGGTTGTTTTACTCGAGAACGAGTCAATGTTTCGTTCGTTATCTGGCTCGGTTCAGTCAGTGTACTGTTTTGAGTAAAGGAATTACTCACTCAGAGGGAGTTGGCCATGTTAAAAAAGTTAACAGCTTAAATTTGTGGATTAATGCTTATTGTTGAAACCGTTTCAAACGATTCAGTTCGATTCTGGTGAACTGGTTTCAAGAAGATCCGGTTACATTCGAGTTGATTCGTTCGCAAACCGGATGTGCTGTGAACGCGCTCATAACAGACCGGGAGAGAAGTCAATGCTGAAAAAAGTCGTAGTTTTGATATTTTTGGACCAAAATGTATTTTCGATGCTTCAAAAAATTCTAACGGACCCTCTGATGTCACATGGACTACTTTGAAGATGTTTTTATTACCTTCAGGACAGTATACCGTACATACATTCTCAATGGAGGACAGAAAGCTGTTGGACTAAATCTAAAATATCTTATACTGTGTTCCGAAGATGAACGGAGGTCTCACGGGTTTGGAACGACATGAGGGTGAGTCATTAATGACATAATTTTGATTTTTGGGTGAACTATCCCTTTAACGGCTGGTGTTTCACGAGTTCACGCTTACATATAATTAGCTGAAGTATGATAATGCATATTTGGCGTGCTGTCCAGGGAAGGGCTCCCAGCTCGGGAATAGCCCGAACCTAGCATACCCACCTTGCCGTATAATTGTAAAATGAACTCAAAGTGAGGAGATGGGGTGGAGGAGGGATGCTGATAAAGCGTCAATGGATAGAGTCAACTGTATTTATACTATGGTGTCGATTAACTTGATTGTGTGCCACTGATGTTGATTAGGCTAAGTATCTGACATGCTCCTCCTGAACCTTGTTCACTAGCTAGGACCACGCCACAAACAAGCTATGAAACTGTTAGTTGAACAGGGAGTTGGGGAAGAGTAGAAAGAGGATGAAGGGGTCGAGGGAATGGGATGATGGTCAGGTTGATCAGGGCATCTAGAATTGAAGGCTCAGAGAGACTCAGGGTGGGGGTACCATCTCTAGCATATATTTAGGCTAGCCCCCCCCCCCCCGATACAACCTGATAGAAACATAATGTGGGATAAGGTTAGCTAAATGGATGAGAAAGGGAGGGAAGGGTGGGTTCGAGAGAACTAGACTAGCAGTATGGTATGAGGTGGCCCGATATATATGGAGGTTTCAGGAAGTCTGGTGATGTTTGGGGCGTGCCCCTGCTCCTGAACATCTGTTAACCAATTAACTCCATTTCACTAGCTAGGACCATGCCACAAACAAGCTATGAAACTGTTAGTTGAACAGGGAGTTGGGGAAGAGAAGAAAGAGGATGAAGGGGTTGAGGGAATGGGATGATGGTCAGGTTGATCAGGGCATCTAGAATTAATGGCTCAGAGAGACTCAAGGTGTGGGGATACCGTCTCTAGCATATATTTAGGCCAGACAATTAGGACCCCCAAAGTTGGGAAGAGCTGATCGTGAAGATAAGCGTGAGCTCGGAATGCCTGATCATACGGAGAGGATGCGGAGGCTGAATAGTTCAGGCGTTAGATGGTTAACGCAGGTTCTTGTTTTCGTCAGCCTTTATTAGTAAGAATGTGTGAGAATGAAAGTGAAAGTGAAAGTGACGTAACATAGAGCCAAGTATGGTGACCCATACTCGGAATTCGTGCTCTGCTTTTAACCCATCCAAAGTGCACGCACACAGCAGTGAATACACACACACCGTGAACACACACCCGGAGCAATGAACACACACACACCCGGAACAGTGAACACACACACACACCGTGAACAAACACCCGGAGCAGTGGGCAGCCATTTATGCTGCGGCACCCGGGGAGCAGTTGGGGGTTCGGTGCCTTGTTCAAGGGCACCTCAGTCATGGTATTGAAGGTGGAGAGAGCGCTGTACATTCACTCCCCCCACCTACAATTCCTGCCGGCCCGAGACTCGAACTCACAACCCTTGGGTTGCAAGTCCAACACTCTGACCGTTAGGCCACGACTTCCCCCATGAATGAGAGAAGCTGGGCAATCGTAGCCAGTGGTTATTCATAGGAGTAGTTGATCCCTGACAAGTAGGTTTAGAAATGCATGTGGGGATCTTAGGAAGGAATGAGCGTAAGATATTAAGTTGTGAATGGACGGCGGGTCGGTTGATGGGAAAGGAAGCTTTGAGACAGTTCCAGCCGGAGAGGTATTCTGGAGATCATGCTTGGAGCCAAGCAATTAAGAATGGCTTCTTGGGAAGCATGTTTGGTGTTTGATCTGTGGTATGACTGGCGAGGGACGCATGTTTATTCTGGAGCCAAGTCTAACTTCTGGAAATGGGAAATGAGACGAAGAGTCGGTTACGAGATTGAGGAGTCCTGGTATATGAGTCGCTTGGAGGAGGAATTGTTGTTGAGTAGAGATTAAGTGGGCCTATGCATGAATTGCATAACTGCCAAACATAATCATCCCTTGTTTATAGTTTCAACTTCTGCTGCATTGTCTGAGCGGATGAGTAGATTCAGACCATTCAACCCCCCAAAGGATGGCTATTACCATGGGATATGTTTTATTATGCTCTGTAGACTGCTCTTGACTGTGGATTGTGGGAACTGAATTCCAGAGGCTGTTCAGAATCAACCCAGCAGCCACCATATTAACTGCTGAAGTCTATTTAGGGTGTTGCATCAGTGTACAGTTGGATGCAGCTGGGATGAAAGATGTAGATATTATGTAACAAAATGTTGTTCCATGATGAGAGGTGTTGTTGCTGGAGGCACATTTCCATTGCGTGCTTATCTAATGTGACTCTGTCGTAGGGGAAGGGATGGTTTCTGCTTTTGACAAAATGTCTGACGCGAAGGATTTCCTTTGAGGTATTATCTGGATGGCATTGTTAAGGTGGCCTAGAAGTCCTGGTAGCTGACGCTTAGTACATCTGTCTAGCTCAGATGAAGTGTGAGGCTTTGAGGTTTCTACTCTGATAATGGAAGGCAGAGTTCAGTGAAAACATAGATTGGTGTGGATATCCTTATTATGGTGGTGCAGATGAAGGTGCAACTATCTGAAGTCTTCGAGGAGGTGAAGAACGTAAGGAGTCTGTGGTTGTTAGTAAGAGTCCATTGTAGCTTCGGAAAGAGAGTCTAACATCCTAGGGCTGCTTCTGCAATTGAATGTGGCTCACGGTGAATTAATGGCACCTTCCCAGAAGCCTCACTGGATTCTTGATGGATAGGCAAGACTTGGCATTAGTGGTATCGGCTTTGGCCAGCCAAGCTCCGTGGCTTGCTAATGAATGAATATTCTGGGGTTGTGATGATACTGTTAATGGTTGGAATGCGAGTGTCGTGGAGAGAAGATAAGTTTATTTAATTCAACCTCTTCTGCTAGTGGCCTGTCAACTATATCAGGTTCTTGATAGGAGTGTGGAGGTGCTTTGCAAGTCTGCTGGTGTCGTAGGGTTATGAGAGCAGGAGTTTCTCGCATGGGCTCCGTCACAGAACGTGCAGGTGTGAAGGTGCCTGCAGTTAGCTGAGAGGCAGCCCTGAAAATGGCTAAAAGATGGGTGGAAGAATGGATGTTGGGATGAAAGGATGTCTTTGAGTGGGGGAGGGGGTCGAGGATGAGAGGATATAGGAGGGGGGAGGAGGTAGAGGGAGGTAGGGAGAGAGTACGATTGGGAGTTATAGAGAGGGAAGAATAAGAAGCTATTGAGTAATATATTTTAATTTAATGCCAGATCAACATCTTATGCTATTTCCATGGCAAACAATTAAAATACCAAGTATAGCAAATGCAATAAAACCTCTTAAATTCTAAAACTTTCTAAATAGCTATTGAGAATTATTAGAGATGCGAGGGCCGTATTGCTGTAAATGGCTGAAGGAAGGGTGGAAGAAGGAATGTTGGGATGAAAGGATGTTTGTGAGTGGGGTGTGTTGCAAGATGCAGGGAGGGAGGGAGAAGGGAGGGAGGAAGGGAGGGAGAATCGATAGAAGTTTTGGAAATAGAATTGGAGGTTGAAGGAGACTGGCTGGTCTGTGTGAGCAAACACTATAGAATATGCATTGCTCAATAAGGTCGCTCAATCGCAGGAAGCCCCGCCTTCCGAATGAAAGAGCCGATCAGTCGGCGTGTCACTGCAGCTGCCATTAGAAGCGTCCCGGTTGTTATAGAAACAGTCAGCGGTCTTAGACATGCGCTTAGGACTGTGCATGCGCACTGACTGATCTAGCCTGAATAAGTAAGCGGTGCTGTTGTTAGCTGCAGGCTCGTCCACCTGAGGCGCTGCCGTGGTGGTGCGGTTAGCTGCGGGCTCGTCCGCCTGAGACGCCGCCTTGGTGGTACTGTTGTTAGCTGTGGGATCGTCCGCCTGGGGATCGTCCGTGGTGGTGCGGTTAGCTGCGTGCTCGTCCACCTGAGGCGCTGCCGTGGTGGTGCGGTTAGCTGCGGGCTCGTCCGCCTGAGGTGCTGAGCTGCGTGCTCCGCCTGAGGCACCTGCGTGGTGGTGCGGCTAGTGCGGATCATCCACCTGAGGCGCTACCGTGGTGGTGCGTGGATTGTCCGCCTCCGTGGTGGTGCGGTTAGCTGCGGGCTCGTCCGCCTGAGGCGCTACTGTGGTGGTGCTGTTGTTAGCTGTGGGATCGTCCGCCTGAGGCGCTGCCGTGGTGGTGCTGCCATGGTGGTGCTGTTGTTAGCTGCGGACTCGTCCATCTGAGGCGCTGCCGTGGTGGTGCGGTTAGCTGCGGGCTCGTCCACCTGAGGCGCTGCCGTGGTGGTGTGGTTAGCTGTCTGAGGCGCTGCCGTGGTGGTGCGGTTAGCTGCGGCTGCTGAGGCACTGCCGTGGTGGTGCGTTGTTAGCTGCTCGCTCATCTGAGGCGCCTGGTGGTGCGTTTAGGAAGGGTGCTCGAAGGCGCTGGATGTGGTGGGATGAAAGAATGGGTTTGTGAGTGCCGGGGTGTGTTGCAAGATGCAGAGGAGGGAGGGGGAGAATGATGTTATGAAAGATGTTTTTGGAAATATAATGCAGGGAGGGAGGTTGAGAAGAGACCGATTTGGGTCTGCGGGGAGAATGAATAGAAGATTTGGAAATATAATATGTGGCACTCCTTTAGTTTTTTGAATGGGGGAAAAAATGCAACCCTCAATATGGCCGCTCAATCGCAGGAAGCCCCGCTTCCGAATGAAAGAGCTAATCGCTAATATGAAAAGTGAGCGCGTCACTGCAGCTGCTGTTAGAAGCCTCAGTTGCTATAGAAACAGTCAGTGGTCTGAGACGTGTGCTTAGGACTGCGCATGTGCACTGACTGAACTAGCCTGAATAATTAAGCTTTTAATAACGCTATTTGAGCAAAAGTAACAACATTTATGACACAGTTGTTGTCATATTTGAAATCAACAAAGAAATCTGACATTTAATCGTAAGCTTAGTGAACAGTTTTGGAGAATTTGAGGTTTCCCCATACAAAGAGATAGGAGTTGCTCTTGCATGCCTAAGAGGCGTTTCATTCAAAGATGGCCGCTGAGTGCCATGACTTGTCTTAAAAGGACTTTGCGTGAGGGACAGTGAATGGGCATCTGGAATTTAGAAGTAGCTATAGATAATTATTAGAAAACATGGAGCTGTATTGCGGATTGTTTGTTTATTTACTTAAGCAATACCAGCATATGTGGCTATATTTCATGGCGAAAATTAGTAAATACATAAATCAATTCGTACACATGTCTGTAATACATACGAGTCAAGGGGGAACAATTTAGAATGTTCAATTTAACCAGCCTGCATGTCTTTGGGCTGTGAGCCGTATTGCTGTAATCAGCTGAAGGGAATGGTATAGGGATGGGTGATATGGGCTTAAAAATGTATCACGATAATTTCTGATATTTACTGCGATTAATGGAACTTAATGGGTAATTTAGGGAATCCTGTTTTTTTAGAGAAAAGTATTATCTTTCCTAGTTTTACCCAAAATAGGGTGTTGTGAGAAGTACACACGGCTATTTTTTTCATACTGGAAGCCGGAGGACGCCCTCGTGCAGAAACTCCACATATGCATAGTAGAAGTAATGCTCCAGGAAATCACTAATATGGACAGAGGTATCCAGTGATCTCTGTAGCTGAATAAAACGCAGATAGAGAAATCTTTACTGAGGAAACCTGAAGACAATAAACATGTGATTGCACAAAATACATGGTCTGTGTTCTTCAAGCAATCTTGGGTATTTTCATAAGAATAAAGTATATTTATAATGCAATGGTAATCGACATAGCCTTTATCACTGTATATAATGCTATAAAATAGTATGATTTCTGCCTTATTCTGTGATACGAAACCACATCTGATCTCAAAAATAAGTTATTTGAAACCTGTTATGAAGTTAATATGGAGAAAAAGCACGTCAATAAATAATATCTTTGTTGGACAACAGGTTTGTAAAAGACTCATAAACTGTATTGCACACGTGCTACTGCAGTACATTTACTCAAGGCTCAGACCGATTTTTGTCGCACTGTACAGTGTTATCCAAACCTGTTTCAGATTGTAGGAGGAGCTGCTCAATTTCATGTTCGCCTTCCTTCACATCACTCCACACAGTCACACACAGAAATGTGTCATCAACTAGACTTTATCGTTATTATCGTGGGAAGACTAATTTTTATCGTGGGGAGAATTTTTACCAGTATATCGCAAACGATAAGATATCGCCCATCCCTAGGAAAGGATGTTTGTGGGTGGAGATTTATGAGCAAACTGAGAGCATAGAGAAGAGAAGAATTTTGGGAGAGATCAGATTGAGCGAGTGCAGGTGTAATTATGTCTTGCCTGCTGCTAGAGGTAGCTGCTGTCTGATGCTTTGGAGGAGAATTCTCGTGACGTCACGTGTGACAGAGAGTGACTCCCTAGGAGTTGCCGGAAGTGCTGAGGGCTCAAAGTTTGTCATGAAAGAAGACGTGCAATAGGAAAGCTGAGGAAGCGTCAGAGAAGCGGCTCATGAGGGGAGCAAAAATTCAGTTTCTGCGTCCACCACGCAAACGACGATGGCGATCTCGGCCCGCAGATCCCACTGATGGAGAGGGTGGAGATCAGGAACAGCTCAGAGTCCTCCCGAGATGAGCCTGGGAATAGACACTCGTGGCCCGGAATGTGCAAGACCGAACGCGACCGCTCGGAAAGAGACTGTGATCGGGATGATGAGAGGTGATCCTCAAGTGTCGCTAGTGACATTGAATCGAACAGAGCACAGTCCAGGCCAGGCGATTCCATCTGTCCTTCGAGAGAACGAGGCTAGCAGTATGGTATGAGGTGGCCCGATATATATGGAGGTTTCAGGAAGTCAGGTGATTGTTTGGGGAGTGCCCCTGCTCCTGAACATCTGTTAACCAATTAACTCCATTTAATAAAACATCATATGTGGTAATATAGGCTAGTTACATCGGCCAGGACATCCAAACACTCGCCTATCATTCATCGACCTCAAATATGGCTTATCATCTAAAAAAGTATTAGCTTTACATAGCCACTCAATCTAATGTTAACCCAGAGAAATATGCGCTGTTTAAGTGTGTGCATGGGGAGTGGAAGCTGAACAGTAGTGCTTCACTGCAGGACAGATAGAGGCGCCAGTGTGCTCACTTGCTCTTAAAATACGCCGTAATTTTTGGTCATACAGATAAGAGTAATGATCTTTTGAATCAGTAAAGATGCTACATTTATTCGTGTGCACTCACAATATGACAAAACATTGTGCTTTTGTAAAATTATGAAAGCAAACAGGACGCGCTTTCTGCCATCTGTCTCTGTGAACTTGAGTGCAAACTCTGTGTATATCTTTGCTTTACAGACATTAAAAATATTTCTAGAAAAATGTCTACTTTCAAATGAACCAAATCAAATGGAAAACAAATATTCTTAGATTATGTAATCCGTGTGAAACATGCATACATAAAGAAAATCTGTCTGGAGCAAACACAGACAAGCAGAGTGATGCAAACATTGAAAAGTCGCAGTGCTGGTGGACTATTAAATCAGCACTCACAGAACCACAACAAAACTAACCGATGTATAAAGGCTAAAATACACTATGTGACTCATCAAATCTGAACTTGCTGACTTTGTGAAAGGCTACAGACAAAAAGGGGGCATGACACACTAAACGACCAAGGATCACACACTGTTCAGATCACAACGGGAGAAAATGGTTAGTGGTGGTAAGTCGTTATAAGTCACATTAAAAAATGTGACCTGCGTCTAAAATCGACTCAAAATATTAATAATATCTGATGTCTGATATCATCATATCATCATGTCTAAAAATCATCATACACAATCTCAATCTCTCCTCATCATACACAATACATTTTTGTGTGTTCTCCAACAGCCCAAAATATGCAGACTAAATCGGACTTTCATCAACTAGTGTTGCCTTAAATTTTCTATTAGTGGTATATCTATATAATACTGCATATTTACAGAATCGTTTTTGGAATGCATAATTACAAGGGTGAGTAGTGATTACATTTTATCTCCAAAAGACCTTAATATTGTAAGAAAATCAGCCCTTCCTCAAACCTCAATACTTTCCCAAAAATGGCATTGCAGTGATTTTTTGAGCATTTGTACAGTGGAAGAAAATCGCAAGTAGTCGCAGTAGACCCACAACCTTCTGTCCTGAAAGACAAATACTCATGTTCTTCTTGTGTTACATTCATCAGAAGACAGCAACCCTCCAGTTCTCCTTCCTAGCCAGTTTACAAGCATGTCTAATTAAATCAATCTAAACTGTCAAAAAATCAGCTGCTATCATATTTTTACAAAGCACTAAGTTTAGAGGAGAAAATGACATGCATTAATTAATAGCAAACCACTGAGTAAGAGACACTCAATATTATTGATCGGCAGTAGTTTTTCTGTCGTCTATAATGCAGGACAGAGTTTGCTACAGAACACTCACTGAGGCATTTGGAAAAGAGAGACATTTCCCTCCACTTGAAAAAAGACACTGATTACCTTATTCTGATCGGTCCAGTACAGGAAGTAGCCCCGCTGGTCAATGCGCAACGTCACGGGTGTAACTGTGGTACAGTCCTACAAAATCACAAGAGAACAACAAACCAAATCACCTCAGTGTCATCACAGCACAAGGGTTAGTTTTATGACAGTCAACGTAATGAATACTAATCTAATGTATTATGTGACTTAGGGATGCACCGACTCTTCGGCTACCGATGCTATCGGCCGATAATGGCATTGGGAAATTTGATCGGCGGTCTCTCACAAAGCACCTGCTATGAAAGGTTTGGCATGACATGCAGTGGCACTGTCTCAATCTCTGTCCGGCATGGGTAAAATAATTATAATGCTGAAGGAGAGTTACAATTCATGTTTCTTTATTAAATAACTTACACAGTAATTTGACAACTTTCTGTGAGACGTAATTTCACAAACAGCGTGAGTGAATCCCTGTGCGCTCTCTCTCTCTTTCCCTCTTAAAATGTGCAAATGACTTCGAATCAGCACATCGCGTCTGCACTATAAACTGAGGGTCTGGTGTGAGCCGTCAAGCACAGAAAGAAATGAGCAGTTCGTGTGTCATATAAACCTCAGGACAACTTTACATAGCAGCTGCAGATATTACTGGAGCTCTATAAAAAGACCCACACGCCTTTGTTCTGTGGGATTTGTAGCACCTAAACTTCAGCAGGGGCCGATAACGCATGCAGAGATTCAACACGCATCAGTGCTTTTATTATGGAGTCCAAAACACCACATCTGTGAGCAGTACACACTGAGAAGAGATAAACATAACCTAGGTCACACACCAGAGGTTTTACGAGAGTGTCCAATCATATATAGTCAACAGCTTGTCTGACTGGTTCCTGTTTCTAAATGATTTATTGCTGGGAGGCTTTTGGATGCAGGTTCTACCAACGAATGACAAACACTGGCCAAGAATGCTGGTACTGACATGCTGCTTGTGTTACAGGTAATAGAGCACATTTTAAATCACTTTATTCGTGTCGTTCACTGAAACAAAACCAGCCCAGCTCCTTTCAAGTGGTAGATGGTGACAGACATATTCCTAGAGAAAGTTTCTATTTGCTCCCCATTTAATCTCATTATTGTCTGGGAGAAACAATTGAGATACTGAGGAGATCTTCTTTCCATTGGGTTCCTGCAGTTACGGATCCTCGTGTTAGTCACAGCGATTTAAAGGCAGACAGCAAATACACCAGCAGACCTGAGGTGGAGGCGTCTGAGTGAGTGCTGCAAACAGGGAAAATCAATCTCTTGGCTGGAGAAATGAGCTTTGGGTATTCTGATGGCTTTTTGTTACTGCAAATACATTGAATAAGCAAAGTTCAAGAGACATTTTCTGCACGATGGCAACATCTTTGGCTCAAGGCATGGAGAAGACGAGGCAGTTTAATAACAACCATAATGTCTTTTACATGTAACAAGTAAGCCAGTGATGTTTTAACTTAGTATTTCCTGCAAAACAGTGAGACAAACACACACACATATAATTTAAATTTTTCATAATGGGCAGATTACATTATATATTGTAAATAAAAAAAGGTTATTTTATTGGCAATTAAATAACAAAGATTTCTATATATTTTTTGTTTTGTTTTGTTAATTTAGTGAATTAAATACTTTACAACTGAAAACATGAGTAGCCTCATTTGATTATTTTCTTCACAGACTATGTTAATCTCGATGGACTCACAGCAAAAGATCAGAATATTCATATAAAATAAACGCATCAGGTTCACATTAAAAAACATGTGATAAACATTTTTTTTCAACATTTATTTCTGTAGCACTTTATAATATACTGATTGTGTCAAAGCAGCTTTACGGTGTCAAACAGGAAAAATGTGCTGATAATGCAAAAGGACAGTAGAAAACAGTCAGATTTTCAGTTAAAGTCAGTCCATTGTTGATTCAGTGATTCATCATCCAGTTCAGTTCAGTTCTCTTCCAATAGTATCTGTGCAGTCGTCAACAATATTGCCACAAATGAAGTGTCCCCAACTAAGCAAGCCAGAGGAAACAAAACTCCATCAGTGACAGAATGGAGAAAAAACCTTGGGAGAAACCAGGCTCAGTCGGGGGCCAGTTCTCCTCTGACCAGAGGAAACCAGCATGGTGTGGTTTAATTCCAGGCTACAACACAGGTCAGACTGAGCAGAGGACTCATTTCAAAATTAAAGATTCAAAAAAGCTAAAGTTATATTAGAAAACAGAGAGTTCAGGCTCTGATTCTGATCAGATGAGACACACATGAAGCTGATAACCACACACCTGTGATTCACATCAGATCAACTGTAGATTAAAACATAAGTGAATTTGTGACTGTAAACAACCAAACGCCACCAGGCCAAACTGGTCTGAGCAGTCTGATTGACTCTCACATATCAATAACAAAGAAGTCCTGGCCAATATATCCACCATGCAAAATGTCTTGACATGTTTTTTCAGTCGTGCATAGCGACCAGCCCTACTTAGATGCAATGTGACATTTCGGTGATCACTAAATCTCTAGTAGTTGTTTTCTGACAGACTGGCATGGCAAGTAAGATGATGTGTACTGATGGACTAATAGGCCTACTGATAAAAAAAAAAAAACTGTGCACAACAGTAAGTGCAATCAAATGATTCTGCTGAAAAACTCTGGGCTTCAAAAGCCTCTTCCAGCAAACTGCCTTACTTTTCAGTTTTACTGAAAGAATGAAAGGGACAAAAGAGGAAGGAGTGCACAGGACAAAAACATGTGAACTGGGGAAACTCAGGAAATTAGCCTGGAATCACACCCAAAACCACCACAAACTGGAAAAAACAGGAGCATCACATGCATCCCTGCTCCTCATGCACATGTTAGAAAGCACGGGCGTCACTGGAGGAGATTGGAGAAAGCGATCCGCTACTTCAAGACTGCATAATTTATCAGCTCCAAAAGCTGTTTTGGAGCATTTTGTATATTTAATTTCTTTTTGTTTATAAAACTAAGATCAGATAAAAAGACACTGGAAATCTACATGATATGAAGAATGGGAGACAAAAATATGTCTCTGGTCGCTAATATTAGATTCTATTCTGCACCTACTTAAAACGGTAATTTAGAAGATTCACACTCAATTTTAAATGCATTTGTCACTCTCAAACATGTCTCATAAAAATGCATACCTCTGGGTACTTTTCTGCAACACCGTTTTTACATACCTTACTGCACATTTCGCTGCAGTTACAAAGAGAGATGTCCACTGAGTGGTGCTCAAACACGGGTTCAATACGTGAACCCTGGCACGTTTTTATTATGTTGATATAGGTACGTATTGCTGTGTTTTTATTACGTTGTTTCAGGTACGTATTGCGGTGGTTCCGAATTCAAATATCTGGGGACTGTCGCTAAAATTTAATGCTCTATCGTGTTGGAAATATGCCCTACACCAAACCCAACCTTAAACCTACCCAATAGTGTTAACAAATGCAAAACTGATATATTTTATTTTGGTTTCTCTTTGACTGCAAGATTTACGAACGAATGACTAGTCAGTTACTCAGTTATTTGAAGGATCTGAGGGAAGCCCAGTATAATTAATCTGGTTTTGGGTTCATCTGACTCTAATCAGATTACAGTACCAACCTCTGTAATTACATTTTATTTAGCTGCCTTTATATCAGGAAGAGGCTCGCTGACAAGATAATCATGAAATGTCCTTGAGTCCCAAAAGTTTAAAAAACCCTACAACTTGCTGACCTCACTAACTAGATGATTATTGGATGAGTGATCAACTAGTCAACCATCATGCCACACAGCTTCTCTTGACTAAGATTTAACTGGGGCAGTTTATGACAGTCTAAGATCAAAGTTCCAGCATCACCAAAGAGGAGGCATTACCATCAGCAATGATGATCATAAACAATCTGTCTGTTGGTTCAATACATGCAGGTGTTTTACCAAACCACTCATTCATTCATTTCTGCAGTTCATGGGTTGGGCACGGTGGATATTAAAGAACACTCCTGAAGTGCAGCATTGCTAGAGATGTTCAGATAAACCTGATAATGCTCGACTGGAGAGAAGTGGCTTCTGACAGGAAAAATAGAAATCCTATTTCTCTCCTAAAGAAAGTCTCATCAGAAGCCGTAATGCTACAGTCATCTTTATGCCAAGCACAACATAGTTTAACTGAGGCTTGGAATTATTAATAATATACAGTGATTCTTTCTCACTTACTTATGTGCAGTCATTTTGGAAAGCCAATAATACAAGCACTCTATTTAGAATTTGTGTCAAACTCACATTGCACCCATTGTGAATTTGTGATCTTCAGTTAATGTAGTTATCGCTGTTGTTTAGTTATGTTTGCCCCTCCATGAAGCTCTGTGTCAGCATTTTCTTTTCCTAACACTAATGAAAGCACTTGGACTTGATGACTTTCGCGGATAGCTTTGATCTTTTAAGGCAGGAGAGGCCATGAAAGGGAAGAATATGAGGAAATATGGGAACAAGGAAACATTACAATGAAGATAATCATCAGATATCCAGGATCACCTGCCAGGTGCATATGCTGTCAGCTATGTTTAAAGTTATTAATAAAGGTAATTTGCCTAAACATAACATCAAACAAACATCACTAACAAATGGAAGCAGCTATTCAAATATGACTTGACAACATGCCCCTATTGTGCAATATAACAGATCAAGATGATGATGAATACATTTGTTTGAAATACATATTTTCTACAAATAAAAAAGTCATCCCACACAATATATTTGCAATAAAAGAGATAATCACCCAAAAAATGTCAACTTTATCATTATTTACTCGATCCAAAACAGTGATTTCTACGATCTCTTTAAGTTTAAAATACTTTTGGGAAACGCTGGAATAAATGTCGTACCCAGCAATCTTCTCATGTTTGGTTTAATAGAAGTCAGTCAGTCATACGGGTCTGAACGGCATGATTAAGAATAAATGACGACAGAAGCTTCATTTTGGGGTGATCTATCTTTTTAATGTTTTCCAACAAATTAGGACGATGAAATCTAGGAAACAGACTGAATTTGCCATGCATGTTACTTACATCGTCCCATTTTATGAATTTGTCGCCGGTCCTCAGGCTCTCGGGCACTGAAACGCGCTTGAGCTGGAGCGCGTGAACTCCCGGCTGCGCTCCCGCCATCTGGCAAGTCCGTGTCCGCGCGAGTGTGCTGCCGCCGCCGCCGCTTCTGAAAGGGTCTGAGACGCACTGCTGAGCCGCTGTGAAAGTACTCACTGCTCGTGCGCAGGACTGGTGCGGTTGTGGATTCACTGTTACGCGCACAGAGATCAGATGCGCGCTCTCGTTGTTAACTGTCAGTGCGTTGAGGAGCGTGTCGTGAACAAACCCACACAGAGAAAACATTCAAGATGAAATTCATGACATAGTGTTTCTCTAGACAGTCTTGAAATCAATGAGAGTTCAAATAGAGACTTTTGCTAAAAAAAAAAAAATAATAAACTATTTTCACACACATAGCAGCTCACATAACGGTCTCCCATATGACCGCAGTTCACAGTCATTGACGTATTAACAATGTAAAATTAAACTTCTCATTCCAAGAGCAGATCGCCTGTGCTTTTGTTCTATACTTGCTCTAGAGAAAAACTACACGTGCAGCATTTACTCAGGTCGTCATCATTTTCTATAATCTACCTAGTCTTTGTTCTACACATTAAATTAATAAACACTTTGCTACTTCACCCTTTTGCCTACAATTTAGTATTTACAATGATATTAATGCATCTCCCTTACAGATGACCAGTTACACAGGCCCGTGCACAGGGGGGTGGCCCGGGGGCTAGAGCCACTGCCCCTGTACCCTCATCGGCTGAGGTGACCCTCTCCACACCTGAGCTCAAAGCTGTCTGTTCCCGCTCCGCTAAAGATCCGCGAATCCGCAGCATCACTCACAACCTGTGAGTAGAGTCCACAGTTCCCGGAGCTCGATCAGTAACAGGTAGATGCATTACAATCCACATTACAGTCAGTGGATGATTCGCTGAATTAGTCATTTGGTAGTTTGTTTTTGTATTTCTGTCGGTAAAGTGATAAAATATCTACGTTCTTAGAATTAGAATGTCTAATAAAATTATTATACCCGATCAGATCTAACATAAATAACACAAAATCCACTGTTGTTGGCATTCTTGAAGAGCGAAGGGAGGCTGCTAAAGGCAGTTCAACATTGCAAACATGAATTCAAATGTATTATTTAATATAGATTTATGCTGTAAAATATTAAATTAAATGTCTAATACTTATAGGGGAGAGTGGGGCGAGATTAACCATTTTTTACTTATGTGGTTCTCAAGATATGGGAAAATGACGCAGAAGTACAATCAAAGTATCTATCCTATCCAATCCTATCCTAATGAAAG
>NC_056591.1:23748598-23753598 GCF_018340385.1 Cyprinus carpio | reverse complement strand
ACCAGACAAACACAGTGTTAGGTAGTAACCCGAGACCTGAACGTCCAACACAACCAGACATTTTCCAGCTTCAGTTTATACAAAACATCTGAATGTGAAAGTGTAACGTGAAGTGAGTCAAGAGTCACGCTTCTCCAAACTGAGCAGAGTACTACTGAATCCATGAATCTAAAGTTAATACGCTTAATTACGAATCTAGTTTACACGTTTAATTATGCACTTTTGAATCTCAAATTCATTTACAGTTCATATTTTTAATAATGAATCAATGAATCTAAAGTTCACATGCTGACCCGTAACGATGCTCCTTGACGCAGCTGATAAACCTGACTGAATCTGTGTTTCGTGATGTGTATTTGTGTGTAAAATGTTCTGCAGCTTCACACTCTTAATAATGAAGGTTCTTTATTGGCACTGATGGTTTCACAAAGAACCTTTAAATCCAGGAAAACTTTAAATGGCACAACTTAAAAATATAGTAGAAAAAGTTCTGCAGATTATTTTTAAAAAGATTATTAGAATAATGTGAACCCAAAACGATTGTTCTGGTGTAGGGATGAAACGATTAACGATTTGACCATAAATCAAACCATACCAAAATATCACATCTTCATATTTTTAGTATCATGAAAAATTCGATTACCACGATTTGAACAATTTATGATAAATAAATACTGTCCAGCATAAAGCACAGTTTTAAGTAACAGTCTCAGGTGCACAACAGCAGAGTAGCTTTGATTTGTGTAAAAACATGGAGGAAAGCTGGGAGGATTTAAAAGAGTGCTGAGGGAATTATACAAATGAATGAATGAATTATATGAATGTACCTCTGAAGCTTCTGACTGTCTTCAGAAAAGATTAGATGGCATTTTGTTTTCATCTTCACTCAGTGTTATACCTTAGGTTCCAGAAAACAGCTGTAATTCTCATCAGCGCCACCTGCTGTCAGAGAGCGGGTTTACAGAGTCTCACATTCACTTTCGGCTGAGTGCAGTTTTTCTTTGGCCAAAAAGACGAACCAAATTTGCATGCCCTGCTGTAAAGTTATGAACAGTTGATGAAAAACAAGCTCATGTGGATTCTACACAATTTAAACATTTTAGATAAGCTATCTAGAATTATTTATGGTCATATAAAATACATACAATCATTTATTAATCAGTTATCATTTTGCAATTTCTGTGGGTTTTTATAATAGGGGTTTTCTATTTATACAAAAAACAAGGTCTGTGCTAAATATAGATGTCAGGATAGATGTTTTGCCCTTGCATGTAAATCACACACACACACACACACACACAAACCTCTTGGCTAGCACTTTTTTCCAGGGATTTCAGAACAGCGTAACAGATATTGCGTCATCGGGCAGGCGTGGCCTATTTGATAATTTGCATAGGTCAACGATCATGGATAGATTGCGAGGAAAGCCGTTTGCTTAAATTGCTTCAAATAGCGTTACTTCTCCGAGATGACTTCTCTGGGTGTTTTTCATATTATATTCATACTGTTACAACTTAAGGTAACCTGTCCGTGATCGAGGGTGTTTCGTGTCAAATTACATTCATACTGTCAAAATTACATTAACACTGTTATAACTTCAGATCCCTGTCCTGATCTCAGTGTTTCATGTCAAATTACATTAATACAGTTATGACTTCAGATCCCTGTCCGGATCGTTCCATGTTCACAATATACTATTCAGTTATGATATACCCATTTCACTTCAATAAGCTGACTGACTTCACATCCATTCTATCATGAGTTCTATCACACAAGACAAGTCTGCAGTTAAACCTCAGATTTTATTTATCTCAGTACTCTTCCAAAGCCCACTTCTTGTAAAGAAAACTCTTGTAATTATTCATAATTCCATCCTAAATTGAATTTACACAGAAAGAACATAAGATATTTGATAATGTTTGAAGGACTGGTTGCTTCAGGGCTTACAGGATCTTCTGAGGTATTATCTCCCAAACCATCACTTTTCTGAAGAGTGGACTGTCACACTACAGAGAAAGAGATCGATAATAAAATATTTGAGGAGTGGAAGGTGTGAACAGGAGCACTGTTGTACATGTCTGAATGTGAGTGGCTTATCAAACCCATGATTATTTTGTGATTACCATGGACGTCAATAACCCTGTTTGGTTTGTAGTAAAACTTACAGTAAAGCATAAGTAGAGAACTAACATTGTGGCACGTTTTACATTTTTTGGTTGTTTATTTGTTTTCGAAAATAGCTTAACTGTAAGACAATAAATTATAATAGATATAAAATATAATATCTAACGTTACCTGTATGACTGTTTTTTTCTTCTTTATTATTTGTAGTTGTTATTCTATTTCTCTTTATATCCATCTGAGTTGATCCTGGGATTAAAAAACGCCCGCGCAAAAAAAAAAAAAAAACAGCATTCTGCGCATGATCGGTGACCTCTTGTTTTTTTTTTGTTGAAAGAGGCCGTTTTACCAAGACCTTCAGAAACGCCCATTTTACGTTTTGGTTATTGGTAACCTGGAATTTAGTGAATGCCGGCATTTCCATAAGCCTCCAGCAGAGGGTTAGCTGCAATGATTTGATCCTCTAGCGACCCCTGGTGAGTATTTAAGTAATTTCATCATGTAGAATAATTCTGTCACTGTGCTTTGGATGATGTTTGATTTAGTTTAGTCACCTGCATTTTGCCGGGGACAGGTTCTGCTTTCCTTGCTCCAGACACAGCGATTGTTGCAAAGTACTGTATCACACGTTTGGTGTTGACAGTCTTTACTGCACCAGATTCTCCACTGAGTGGAAAAGATGGAAAAGAACATATTTTAGAATATTAGAAATGACTTGTTTGAAATGTTAGCATTTATGTAAGTGCTTCTTTAATCTTCAGGCACTGCATTTTCATTTTCACCAGAAATCTGATTAATCTGATATGAAACTGGCATTCATATGTACATGCATGGTTTTAGTGGCATTGTCTAATCCTCGTATTCAAGCAACACTGTAAGAACACAGCTTTCTTTCCACACATTTTTATTTTTTACATTAGTTATCCTATTTTTTTCCCAGCACATGCCTATTAGAATGACGCTTATGCATTCACGTGTTCATGTAAGTTGCACTCTCCAGCGAAATAGGTTTTAAAGCTACTTTCTCTCAATTGACTAAACAGCCTTCACTTTAACATGTTTCAGAGTGCTGGTTTCTGCGAAAATGGTTGAATAAGTGCATGGAAACACATTCAATAATTTAAGTTGCTATACAAAAACCTTTTAATGATCATAGACTACTTATGTAATCAGGATAGATTGATTCTCCCTGTCTGAAATAAGTTCATAGTGTTATTTTATGTTAAACCACTAAACACCTTTTTTTTATTTTAATTGTAAATTTATCAAAATATAGGCAGGCTCATGTTTAACACAATATAAGCACTTTTCTAAGATGATCACATTCTTTTTTATTGGTTTGCAAATTGGATTGAAAATTTATATCCCCACTTACCAGTGAGCATGAACTGGTAGGCGTTGTCAGAGATGGAGAAGATGTGAGGTGGAGCTTCAATCCTCTTTTTGCCTCTGTATCCAGCCACAACAACTGCGTCGTACACTGGGCGCCACTTGTATGGATTGACAGTGACGCAGAACAAGCCAGAGTAGGTCTGAAACGGAGATAGATAGTCCAGTTTTACAATGCTGCCGTCCCATACTAGGAATAAAACATGATTGATTTAGACTTACGTAGATCATCCATGCTGCGTAACGCTCTTTGAGGTTGTACAGCACAGGAGGTTCTTTGAGGTGGGTCATCATGGCCATGTCCTCAATTTTGTCAAACTTGGGAGGATTCATGGGGAAGATTTCAGCTTCAAAAGGGGTGTTCTGAGCCTCGATTCTCTCTCTTTCTGGCTTCCGGAGGTAAACGGCCGCCGGCCGAAACACTCCATTTCACCATCTCCCATGATTGTAGTTTACTGTGACAAAATTTAAAAGAGAAAAACAAATAAAAAGAGAATGTGGTACTATAGATCAGTGGTTTTCAAACCCTGAGACTTAAAAAATGGGTCACCAAGTTGATTTAAGGAAAATGTATATACAGTATTTATTGAATGTACTGTTACTTCCTGTACACTCAAAAATCTGGGTGTTATATTAGACAGCAATATGTCTTTTGAAAATCATATTTTTCTCCATTTTACAAAACACAGCGTTCTTTCATCTTACCTGAAACATTGCAGAAAAGCTACGAAACCTTCATACCTGTTCTGATGCAGAAAAGCTGTCCTGCATCATGCAATTCATGACCTCTAGACTGGACTATTGTAAGGCTCCCAAACTCCCTAAGGGAATGGACTTTTTGCCTTCCTGATAATGTTCGGGGGCTTTTTCGCATTTGGCTCCCAAACTCAGGCTCAGACACACTCTCTCTGTTTAAATCTAGATCAAAAACACATCTCTTTGGCTAAGCATTCAAATAATGCATCTCATAACCATGTACTGCAGTTATAGCTGAGGAAATGTGCATTATTATTCTTTAGCTTGGGTTAAACAAATTAATTTTACTTGGTTGGAACAGCAGCTACGGTAATAATGTCTCTGTATGTTTCTCTGTTTCTGCTGGGATTTACATCCCATGGTAACTAGGATTTACACAAGCTCCAGTCTGGATCCAGAACACCTGAGAAGAGATGATGCTGACCCCCTCAGAGGACCTCAGATGATGCTAACCCTGAAACAACATACAGAACTACCACATTTTGCTACAAGTTTGAATGTATCATATAATAATTGCTGTTAATAGTGTTCATCGTCTGTTTGATTACGTCTTTAATTTATTTTCCCGTATATTTCTGCAATATGTACATTAACTGACAGTCACCACTGATAATCTACTACTAAATATATTGTAGAAAACGATTTCTGTTGTGAAAACGCTATACAAATAAACTTGAATTGAATTATAAAATAAAGGTATGCAACAAAGTTCAAGACTCAGGGAAGAAGAAAGT